>NC_029793.2:15719459-15749409 GCF_000816755.2 Arachis ipaensis | reverse complement strand
TTTTTTATATATTTCGAAAAGAAAAAAGGATAAACGTATACACGAATTTTTATATGGTAAATAGATATATATTTTAATTTTTTAATGAATCATATCATTAATATTTATACACAAATTTTATTGTCATTTTTATCTTTCTGTAGTTGGAATAAGTTGTGTTGTTGACTTGTCCATACTTTAATAAGTCCCTTATTTATTTTATGTTTCTGATTTTATCAATTATATTGTTTGCTATTGATAGTGGGAGATGTACTCAATTTGAGTTTGAATTAAACATTTAGGCTTTTTTTTTTTTTTTCCCATTTGCATTTTGTTCTACTAGGTCCCTCAGTTTAAGTCTCTATTAGGTTGTTGAATGAAGGCTTTGGTATTTTACTGTTGTTATTTACAAGATTGTGTTGTTAACTTCTTGTTCATACTTGATAAAAGACTCTTATTTTTATATATATATTTCTGATTTTATTAATTATTTGCTATTGGTGGTGGAATATTATCAATTTGAACTTGAAATTTAAATCAATTTTAAGGTTGTTTTTTATATAATCTTCATTTGTCAGGTACATATAACTGGGTCAACATCAATATTGTTATAAGTGATTATAAAAGAAACAGATTAATAGAGAAAAGATTTGGAACATGGTTTATATATAAGAGAGGAAAACTCTTATATATCAATGATGATGCATGAACTAACTATTGGTGCAAGTGTTGTTTTGATATTGTGTTCTTTTCCTCTTATTGTGTTTATATGACTAGATTTAAACGTGCTATAATAGAAACTTAACAAAGGGTTATGAATATTGAGAGTCAAGATAAATTTTTCAAGAAATTGAGTTATCACAAAATGATTTTTTTATAGAAATCTTTAAAAAAAAAAAATACTTAAGACGAGTTTATAGTATAGATTTTGGAGCCTATCCTACCAAATTTTTGGTCATATTACACTATAGTTGAGTTCTCTAATACAAATAGAGAAATATGAAAAGATGATTGTTGAATTAAAGATAGGTGTAACAAAAGAAAAGATAAAGAGATAAACAATGAAGAATGTTTTTATAACTTTTTCAATGAGAGAGGTGGTTTGCCATTCGACATATTGTTTGGAAGTGCATCAACTTCATCACATACAAGGTCATCTTCTTTCAACAATCATAATAACCTGCAAAGATAACTATAATAAATCCAAATCAACTCAAACATAAATACTAAGATAGGAGTCTATTATGTATACTGGTGGTTTAACAGGCACGATCACCTATCTACAAATAACATAATCCAAAATAGTTATCGCAATAGTATTTTATCTTTTTTTTATCTAACTTAAAGTAAAAAAAAATAAATGTAAAAACACGATTGTTTACAAAAGGAGCTATATTCAAAGGTCATGTATATTTATTTTTATTTAGAGACCTTTTTTTTAATAGTAAGCCAAAGTACGGATCTATATTGAAAAATCTTTCATATGCCTATAAAGAAGAGAAATAAGAGTAAATAGCCAAATTGGTCCCCGAAAGATAGCCCATTCTTCAAACGAGTCCCCGTAAAAAAAAGATAATAAAATTTGTCCCCGAAAAATTTAAAATTGGTAACGTTAGTCCTTCCGTCAGTTGGATGATGACGTGTCACGTTAAGTGTCACGTGGCATATGATGACGTGGAGGGCTAATGCCACGTGTCACAATATGATTGGTTGACATGTCAGATCGGTGACACGTGGCATCTGACGGAAGGACTAACGTTACCAATTTTAAATTTTTCGGGGACAAATTTTATTATCTTTTTCTTACGGGGACTCGTTTGAAGAATGGGCTATCTTTCGGGGACCAATTTGACTATTTACTCAGAGAAATAATTATGTCTTTTTTTGAGGATTATAGATCAAACTATAAGTAAAAACGTAAATAAACTTAAATTAATTTTTGAATTTCTACCGAGTAAAAATCTTTTACAATTCCTCATACATCTCCTTATTAATAAATTCTTGAACCTTGAAAAATTATAAAATTTAAAAATCAATAAATATATCATATGCCAATACAAATTTCATTATATTTGAATGACAATTTAACAAAAAAATAATAAAACCTGTAAAATTAAAATTTTTTGTTTGGTATTGGATTTCCTACACATGCACAATAAAAGAAGCTATTAAATCCTCTGTAGAGCATTCAAATTTATTTTTATCCGATATTACCTCTATTTTGTGTGGTTTCTTAATCTAATGATAAGTACTTACAATTTTGTTCTTTACTAACATGAGTTGGTTTTGCTCTTGTGAGTTTGTGGCTGGAAAAAGAAAAAAATTTAATTTATTATCAATGGTATAAAATTATTTTTTACAACTTTCTTAAACATAGGAAACATAATCTCCGTTGCAATCTCAAAGCAACCTTTTAATATTTTAGGCATAAAATTTTTCTTTTTATATAATAGAAGGAGAAGATAGAAAGAAAATAAATAATAGGCATATCTATAACATTCTGATTACTATGATTGTATTACCTTGTATATTTTTGGAACAGTATTATCTTGTATGTTTTGAAAAGTTTGAGTAATAGTGATAGTTGTAAGAACCGTAACTAATCAACCGGTTAATTAAGTGATTATATTGTCCGAAATAGGTTCCAAAAAGTTAGAGAGAGAATTTAAGGATTTAAAGGTCATTTTTGGACTCAGTAGGTTTTTCTGAGTCAAAAAACGTGCTTTCTGCGAAAAACCGTGCAAAATCACGAACCGAAGGTTGAGCCAGTTCAAGTCTGCCCGGTATCGCACGAGAAAAAGTGAAAAACCATCAAAAACCTTAGAAAAACATTAGAAATGGAAAACCAGGCGTTAATTTTAAAGGTTTGTCCCGAAATTGGGCCAAACGAGCTAAAAACACTAACGGGTTGGACCGGGCCTAAGTTGAGCCCAAGCCCAACATATATAAGGGTTCATAAGTGAACCCACCAGCCACTAAACACAACAACACACAGCAGAAAATAGAAAGGGGAGAAGGGAAAGGAGAAGCACTATTCACCATCTTCTTCCAAAGCTCATATCTTGAGCTAGAGAGCTCCGATCGCCGCACCGTTTGCGGCTACGCATTCCTCGTGAAGAGCTCTACAAAATCCATACAAGAAACTGGAGAGGTAACCATGAAATCATTTTTATTCTTCTCTCAAAAATTTCGGTTCCTAGGGCTTTGGGGTTAAATGAGTTTTTGTGATTTTGGATGTTTAGGTTTGCTCTAAGCCTTGCTTAGCCTTGAGTTTTGACATTCAAATCTGTTGGAAGAGGTAAGAACTATTAAATCCTTGTGAATTTATGTTTAATTGGAACCCTAGATTGATTTGAAGTGATTTGTATGCATATAGTTTGATTATTGTGGCTTTGGGAGCTTTTGGAACTTAATTGTGCTTATTGGAGTGGAATTGAAAGCTTGGATTGTGTTGGAAAGCATAGCTTATACTCATTTGGGTTTTGGTACATAAAGAGAATCGGCCAAGGTATGGTTTCGGTTTCCTCTATGTAGTATGTAATATTCATGGACACTTAGGCTAGTGACCCATAGGATAGGTTTGAATTATAATAGTTGATGAGTTGTTTAAAATGTTAATGTATGATTATTTACGATGGTGTGATGATTATTGAGGTGAAAGTATGATGATTGCTAATGTTAAGATATATGTGAAATTAATGTTAATGATATGGTTATATGGTTTGAAGAGTTGAATGGGGATTAGTTGTGGTATTGCATGATTGGTATTGATGGTTGGAGAATGGTGAAATGTGATGAAAAGATGTGGTAAGTGATAAATTTTTGACCCAAGAGGGTAGTTGTGCTGTAAATGGGAGGTTGATGTTATTTTGGTTGGAGGTGGTTTGAGAATTGTGAATATTTGGTAAATTGTGGCTTTTGGTAAAATGGAATTTTTTGTGAACTTTTCTTGATCATAACTTTTGCCTTGGTTTTTGAAACTAATTGAAATTTATTTAGAATTAAAGATCTTTGAAAACCCTTTAAATCGATATAAATTTTGTGAAATTTGGAATTTTATAGAGGAAGTTATGATCATTCAAAATTTGTGTTAAAAATATGAAATTCTGCAAAGTTGCATAATTTCATGATTACTGATATGTGCGGACACACACCCTGCGAGAATTTTGACCTGTGCGGACGCACACACCTGTGCGCATGCACAGGCAGGGAAGTGTGTTCTGTTTGCAGTGCTAGCACAGCTTGTGCGCGCACATATCTAAGGAAAAATTTCAACCTGTGCAGACGCACACGTCGGGAAGGCCAGTCTATTAGGGGCGCTGGCACAGGTTGTGCGAGTGAACAGACTCTGTAAGTTTTGCCACCTGTGCGTACGCATACATTTTAAAAATTTCCTGGGCGTGCGCACACACAGACCCCTGTGCGGCCGCACATATCCTGTTTCTCAAATTTTTCTTGTTTTTCAACCATTCTACCTTTCCAACAAGGTTGTAAGCTTCTATAACACCATTTAAGACTTTTGGGCCTAGTTTTGAGTATTAGAACATGGGATATAACTTAAGGGTTCTAGTACATGATTTTATGATGAATTAGAAAAAGGAGGCCTAGATTTCTGGCGTGTTGAGAATGGTTTGACGTTAGGTGAATGATGATTGATATATGAGATGGGGAATGATAAACTTTTGATATTTGGAAACTGAGTTATGAATGGACAGTGGTTGAGATGAGTCGAGAACTCGGATTGAGATGATGGATCTCTGTATACTGAAAATATTTTTTTGAAAACCACTGAAATAATGTTTTTACTGAGATTATGAGACGCTATGCGTCTAGCAGGAACGGTGGTTAATCCCTCCTGTCGAGGCAGCGGCAGCGGCGTAAGGACGGTGGTTAATCCCGCTTACGTTGAGATGTGAGGTCTGAGGCAAGAGTATCCCGCTCGCATCCCTTCGGATCTATAGAGCGTGCAGGCGCCGGTACCTAGATAGTGATACCGAGCGCTATATCTCGGGGGTTCCCATATGAGAAATCCGAAGGGCGACGTCTCCATGGAGATATGTCGGGTTGGCAGTTGAACCGACAATGTGATATCACAGCCAGTAGGGCAGGCATTCATCATATGCATTTCTATCTGTTTGTTTGCTTTGCCGACTTGTAATTATATGCCTAATTGAATAACATGCCTATTTGCTTACTTGATCTACTTGCCTTGTATGCTTTTACTTGTGAATTATTTGCATTGTTATTAATTGTGCTTTCTACTGGGATTGAGGAGGTTCAGAAGGTGGTGGCGATGGGATCGCATGGAGGATAGGTTGGTGAAGGCTGTGGGACAGCGGTGTTTGGTTAGAGTAGAAATCCCTTAAGATAGATTACCCGATTTATTTATGATAAGATTTATATTATGCTTATTTGTTTAGAATGCTTAAGTTTGAATCTTGTGATGGATATGGAGCTTAGGATTGCCTTTGGCGTTCCGGGGTCTTATATCCTAAATCACTGGGCACTGTTACCATATTGAGAATCCCCGGTTCTCATACCATATCTTTGTTGTGTTTTTCAGATGCAGGTCGCAATCCACCTCGGTGAGTTGCTTTGGATGGTGATAGAAGCGGAGGATCTTGGATTCTTTTGGAGTCCTTTTGGTTTATCTTGTTTATACATCTCTCTTTTGTATTTTGTTTAGCCTAAAGGCTTATATTTGAGAGAACAAAACTTGTATAAGTTGTTTTCACTGTATGGTTCTGTATACCTGTATATGGCTAGCCGGCTTAAACTTCGCGAGTCGAGGCTAGTTTCCTATGATATTATACGCTTATATTTTGTTGTATCTTATCTGTTTCTTGTGCCTTAAGCTGGTAGCTTCGTTAGTACGGTTTGCGCTTTTGAAATCCTGTTTTTTGAGCTATATCTTTCATCAGGCTTCTAGATTATACTATTCTTTATATATATATATATATATATATATATATATATTATGTATGAGTTTAGAACTGTCATAATCTCTGATTAATCTTTATTTTACAATGCGAGGTAAAGTTTAGGCTAATTAGGGTGTTACACTAGTGCAGGTCAAGAAAAGCAAGACTCTTTTAGTATAAATCATGGTATAAATAGGAAGTCATTGCTTTCAAAAGAATGAGGTGTAATACATATTTCTCATCATTCTAATTTTGCTTTAGTGTATTTTCTTCTTTACTAAGTTGTCCTAAATTTTTCTTAGTTTTCACTATCTAGCTCGTATACATTATCATCATGTCCCTGATTTCTGTTCATCTTTTTTCTTGAAAATTATATGTTTCAATTCTCTTGAGATAGACTGCGTTATTTATATGCTAGTCAAATAATCCCTATCATATGCTAGATAAATAATATTATAAAAGACAAAATTAATATTTTTTTACCAAAAGTTATGCGTGAAATTTTTTTTTGTAATTATTAGTTAAATAAGTATCTACAAAATTAGCTTTGGATTATGTTAGTAGGATTAAAATAATATTAAAAAATTGAAAAGTAAAAAAATACATAATAGCATATAGGTGTCACGTTTTTGGAGCCTCTTTTATGCTTTCATGAGGATAATATCCGTTTCATGTTGCATTTGTTGGCACGTTGATTTCATGTCACCTAGTGTACCTACCTGCTCATACAACTTTTGTGGATAAATCTTTTATATATGTCCCATAATATATATTACTCGCTCTTCACGCATTCAAAGTCTATTATAAACTGTTGTCTAATATTCCATTATTTTTTCATTCATTTTTGCTATTTTCATTGTTTTCAACAACTATTATTGTTCCATACCAATCATTCTTATGTGCTGCCTCTTTTAAAGTCATTTTAGATTAAAATGTATTAATATGTAAAAAAATTCAAATGAGCCAAGGGCTCATCAAAATTACCCATATCCGCCAATTCAAAAATTGAGACAATATTCAACCAGAACGTATTTTTATGTAATTCGAAACAATAGGTTTCAAACTAGATATGTATGTAATTCGAATTGATTGAATTCGAATTACTCCAACTCACTAAACCCACGTAATTCGAATCAATTCGTTTCGAATTACTACCATGCAGAGTCATACGTAATTCGAATCAATAAGATTCAAACTAGCTAAGGGTAAATCGAATGATATCAATTCGAATTACTAAGAAATTTTGACGAATGACATTTTTCGAGACTAAATGATTCGAATTACTACTCCTTTGTAATTCGAATTGATTGGATTCGAATTATGTTTATATGGTGCGAATCAAGTTGTTTCGAATTAGTGTGGAGTGGAGCTCTATATATATGCAGCGAACTCATGGAGCTGTGAACAAAGAAGTGAGATGGCTAGTGAGGATAGTTTTCTAGTGCTAGTACACCATAGAGGATCGGTTAAGAGAAAAACTCGCTCTGGCGTGAAGTTCACTGATAAGGATCCTCTATGTATTGTCATGAGTCCCACCACCAGCTACGATGCTCTCGTTAGCTCCGTGCTTGTCAAGCTTGGTGTGGAAGGAGTGAAAAGAGTTAAGAAGTTTTACTATCGCATTCCAACCACTGTTCTCCATGATACGGTGAAGTATGATTGTTTCACCATTGGGAGTGACGAGGACTTGCAGGTCATGTTTCTTTCTCGTAGGCAGTTTCCCGAGGTGAGGACACCAGAGCTGTTGGCAAAGTTCGGTGACGTGGTATCAAGCTCGGGTGGGTCGAACCGCAATGCCAACACTATAGCCACGGTGGCCGGTTCAAGCTCGAGACCTGCGGTTGCTTCCTCCTCCATTCCAGTGTATGTGCCAGTGGTCCAGCCTGCCGCCTCCCCATCGTTTGCTGTTGATCTTAGCGGCAATGTTGGAGACCAGGTTGGATATGGGGAACATCTTCCGACCGACGTACGGTGTCCTACACCGGCTGGAGTGGGAGAGGGCTTGTTTGATGAGGCAGATGACGATGATCTCGAGCCGGATCTTATCGCCGATGAAAGCGGCGATGATGTTGGAGCGAGCGATCCGATAAGGGCTACTGGTGGAACTAGTTCTGGCACACAGCAGTATCCACCCCATTTTTCATCTTTGGACCTGGAAGCCATGAGACAGGATGAATATCCTGAGCAGCTTGCTGGATTTGGTGCTCGGGATACGGAAGGGTCCGCCAGTATGACAGAGTTCCAGGTTGGTCAACAATTTCAGGACAAAGATGAGGCGCTGTTGAGTGTGAAGACGTACAGCATCCGCCGAGGGGTACAGTACAAGGTAGTCGAGTCTGACTATCGAAGGTACGTGGGAAAGTGTTCAGAGTTTGGGAATGGGTGCACATGGTTGATTCGGTTGAGTCTCCGGCAACGTAAGGGTATCTGGGAAGTCAAGCGGTACAACGGACCGCACACCTGTCTCGCCACCTCCATCTCCAGCGACCATAGGAGTTTGGACTACCATGTGATAGCGACGTTCATTATGCCAATGGTTAGGGCTGACGCATCCGTCAACATCAAGGTGCTTCTGAATGCCACGGCAGCTCACTTTGGATTCAGGCCTACGTATAGGAGGGTGTGGATGGCGAAGCAGAAGGCTGTTGCAATCATCTATGGGGACTGGGATGAGTCGTACAACGAGCTCCCTCGGTGGGTGTTAGGAGTTCAGTTGACGATGCCTGGTACTGTAGCCGTCCTCAAGACTTGCCCTGTTATAGTTGGGGGACAGGAGGACGAGTCTCGGGCTTATTTTCATAGATTGTTTTGGACTTTTCCCCCTTGTATCGAGGCATTTCGTCATTGTAAGCCGTTGGTGAGTATTGACGGCACCCATCTATATGGCAAGTATGGGGGAACGTTGCTTGTGGCAATTGCACAGGACGGGAATTCTAACATACTCCCTGTGGCATTCGCACTGGTTGAGGGTGAGAATGCTGAGTCTTGGTCCTTCTTTCTCACCCACCTCCGTCAGCACGTGACACCTCAGCCGGGATTGTTGGTTATTTCAGATAGGCATAACGGCATCAAGGCGCCCGATGGGGGATGGCTACCCCCAGCTGCATACCGGGCATTCTGCATTCGACATGTTGCAGCGAATTTCGCCCTCACCTTCAAGGGCAAAGATGCCCGCAGGCTTCTTGTGAACGCCGCATATGCGAAGACGGAGGTAGAGTTTGATTACTGGTTCGACATTATGCGGTCCGAGAACCCGCCAATGTGTGACTGGGCGAACCGAATTGAGTACTCCTTGTGGACACAGTACTGTGATGAAGGTCGGAGATTCGGGCACATGACGACCAATATTTCTGAGTGTGTGAATTCTATCCTGAAGGGGGTAAGGAACCTCCCCGTGTGCTCGCTGGTCAAGGCCACATATGGAAGGCTTGCGGAACTATTTGTCCGTAAGGGTTCGGAGGCCCAGGCTCAGATGGCAACCGGACAACAATTTAGCCAGTACCTGGTCAAGTGTATCGAGGCAAACCTGAAGACGGCCAGGTGCTTCACGGTGACTGTTTATGACAGGGATAACTCGGAGTACACCGTGGCTGAAACGACTCCTACAGGTTCGTTCTCTCTTGGTACGTACAGGGTCTCACTAGGGTCTCAGACTTGTGATTGTGGATACTTCCAGGCACTTCATTACCCGTGTCCTCACGCACTGGCATGCTGTGCGTACTCACGACTAACTTGGCAGCCTTACGTCCACGAAGTTTATCGCATGAGTTCTGTTTTCGGTGTCTATCAGATGGGATTCACACCTCCCATTCCGGAGGGATTCTGGCCCCCATATGCCGGGTCCACCGTTATACCGGATCCGAACATGAGGCGTGCGAGGGAGGGTCGGCCGAGGTCTACTCGTATACGAACCAACATGGATGATGCAGATCCGAACCGCCCAAAGAGATGTAGCCTCTGCAGGCAACCAGGACATACTCGGCGAAGTTGTCCGCAGGCCGGACGACCCACAGTCACGGAGGGTAATAACTAGGAATGTTAGTTTCAATGTTTTTGTTTCTATTTACCATCATCACATGTATGTTATTTAACGGATCAACCAATGATTAGTAATGTTTGTCCGTATGTTTTTATTTCTATTACCATCAGCACATGCATGTTATTTAACTTAGCAACCAATGAACTTCGTGAAACTAAGTAATTTATTCTACAATTCCAAAAAGTTTTTTTTCGTACGATACATATCTTTCAATTGTGGTTCTTGTTATGGCTTTACGTTACATAACCAAACTACACCTTATCTCTAGGTGTCTGATAAAACACTAAATAACAAGAAAGTAACTACCGGGTGCACAAATACATAAAGGAAGCCATACATAACATTAATAACCAAGTAAAAATACACAAGCTGACTACATGGCAAGAACAAATACACGTAGAACCCAGAATCATCGGAATAGGTGTGAACCAGTGAAACAACGGCGCGGAACCCGTGTCCTATGTCCTCTCCGGATCAGTGGCTCCTCATCCTCAATCGAGTCGGAATCGTCCTCCGGAACATCCACTGTAGGCGGCCTAGGGGGAACATGTACTGGTCTGGATGACGACGGGCCGGCAACTGAGTGTGACCCCAGAGTATGTGCGGATGTCGGCGTCCCACCCAAGGCAAAAGTCTGCACAGGAGGCACCGTGGCAGGCTCGTTCAGATCTACATCTAAATGTGCCTATGTCCCTGTCGTCTGATGCCGCCCTCGTGAAGCATCATCCTCCTGCATGATGGTACGGATATCCTCAAGGAAATGTGGTCCACCGAACTCCGCCACTAAACCGTCACTAGCAATGAAGTCTGGAAACATAGAGTTCGGACTGACCCATGGAGTACTGTCCTGAAGTGCCTGATCATCACCGGGGACACCAACGAAATAATCTCCAAGTGGTCCACATCCAAGCCCAGCATCAGTGTGCGTCGACGGATCTCCCATACCAGATCCATACCACTCACCATCATGCCCCCCCCTGCTGGGGCCTGTCAACCCCGACACCCTCACCTCGTCCAGCTGCATCTCTCACAGGGTGGTGGATATCATCTCTAGCATCAACCCCCCTCCTCCTACGTCCACCACCACGTCGTCTCCCTCGACCCCTACCTGCGTCCTCAACCTCATCCATGGCATCATCGAGCCAGGCATGCTCTCGCTGGCTACGACGTGTGCCGACTCGAGCTCGCCTCTCAACACGACGTCTGTCAGGAACATCGTGGACTAGGTCCATCTCAGGAACTCGGCCTGGACCCCTCTGAGTCGCCTCACCCGGAATAGGAAGACCTCGTGGATCACCCAAGTACATCTCTGGCGACAGGAATCTCTTTCCATGCTGATGCCACCATGTCAAGAACTCATGCGAGGGGCCGGGGTCGGCCACAACGTCGAACTGTAAAATGTGATCCGCACGCTCCTGCCAGTGAAGATGCCAATTAGCTAGCTGCGCCGGGAACCAACGGTCACCTCCTCTCCCGTCCTTCGACATCAAGAAGTCTATGTTCAGGGTGGGGCGCGGTTGGGGCTGTACGCCGCCAAACTGCGGTAGCACTCTATCAACCTGATGCCACTCAACAACCGCAAAATATATCAAGGATGTCATACACCGCCATAACATCGTATGCCGAGGCTCCAATACCTCCGGATGGACAACCTGGATGACGTCGAGTGCGCTATAGGGCATCCATATGAACTGTAAACACCATAAACATTCTATTAAAAGTCACTCTTAAACTTTAAAAACTTAAAGACTGACTAGCTACACATACGGCTGATGGTACTTACATCCCGAGGCTGTAACAGGTCGAGCTTCAGGCGAGCCATCTGAACCCTAGGCCCCTTGTTGCTAATCCCAGGATTGTAACCAGACCACCTGCGAAATAAGTAAAGGTTTATAATGCATTCGTGAGTCATACTAAAGTGAATACCATAACGATACGTAATACAAAAAACTAAACGTACCTCGAGGCAAGGGGCCAGCTAAACGCATCACACCCAGAGGGCCTAAAGGAAGGAAACCTCCAAAAGATCCAAGACTGCAGTAACTGTAGCGGCCCAGCTAGCTTCACAACATGTCTGTTGGCGACTCTGCACATGCATCGGTACAACCATGCGAGCGCCGCCGACCCCCAACTGTAGCCACCCATCTCCTCGAGTCTAGCAACAAAGGGTAGCCATCTGATGTGTATACGATTGCCGGACTTGTCGGCAAACAGCTGCGTCCCCAACAACATCATGATATAGGCACGGGCAAAGCGCCTAACTGTCTCCTCGTCGGCCCCTGCGGGACACTCTCCAAATGTCTCCTGAAACCATGTACAATTGACTGCGAATTTTTGAACTTGGTTTTCAGGAGGCAGGACACCAAGCAACTCATGGAACCACGTCCAAGCTGGCCTACCACCCTCAATGTATAGGTGGAAGTCTGTCAGGCAACCACTAACGTAATGACCATCCACCGGCAACCCCAGCTGGTATGCGACGTCCTGAAGGGTGATGGTGCACTCTCCAAACGACATGTGGAAGGTATGCGTCTCTGGACGCCATCTCTCGATGAATGCACTGACTAAAGGCTCGTCTAGTCGGAACCATCTGTCGTTCAACCTCGCTAGATGGTACAAGCCGGCCATCTGAAGATACGAAACGTACCTCTCATCAAGCCGCATCCCCTGCTGCCGCCTAACGCTGGATATGCAACGCTGAGGCTGGACAGAAGATGAACCGCATAATTAGAACATTTTCAGAAACCACTGACATATGCAAATCATATCACAAAGAACAAAGACCACTTCCCCAAACCGCTAACATACGCTAAAACCACTATCCAAAACCATTAAAAAAAAACCAACCTCAAAAACGGGTAAAACAAAAACCGGTGACAAAAACCAGTGACAAAAACCGGTGACAAAAACCACTGACAAAAACCGTTTGCCTATACCACTATCATAAACCGCTAGCACTAACATAACCCACTGTCAAAAACCATTAACAAAAACCACTGGCCCACACCACTTTACTAAACCACTACACTAAACCACTATCCTAAACCACTAACAACAACATAAACCACCGTCCTAAACCGTTAACAAAAACCACTACCATAAACCCACTATAACATAAACCACTAACATAAAACCACTTTCATAAAACCACTGCCATAAACCCGCTATAACATAAACCACTATCATAAAACCACTTTCATAACATAAAACACTATGAACAGCGCAACATCATAGACCACTAACCTCGTCGTTGATCACCCCGGCGATATGAGCAACTCCATCCAGACGGTAAAGCCTCCCCGGATCGTCTCCCATCGCCTGAATATGCCAATTCGGTGAATCTCGGCCCAAATGTTGGTCGTTTTCTCTGGGATTTGGTGGGGTATGAGAATGGCAAAGTGATTCGAATGAACTTGGTTCGAACCCCTTATATAGGCAAGTTCAATGTAATTCAAAACGAATCAATTCGAATTACTTAGAGTAGCCAAAATCACATAATTCGAATCAATAAGATTCGAACTTCTCTCCCTACTCCTTCTCCTAGTAATTCGAATTAATAGGATTCGAACTTCTCTCTCATAATTCGAGTTAAGTTGACTCGAATTACTTGAAAATTTTCTCTTCTAATTCGAAACGAATTGATTCGAATTACGTGGGTTTAGTGAGTTGGAGTAATTCGAATTCAATCAATTCGAATTACATACATATCTAGTTCGAAACCTATTGTTTCGAATTACATAAAAATACGTTCTGGTGGAATATTGTCTCAATTTTTGATTTGGCGGATATGGGTAATTTTGATGAGCCCTTTTATGAAATGAATTATTTGAAGCCAAATGATTTCTTCAAAAGTTAAACATCAAATTATAGTATTGATTTTATATATTATTTAAAACTGTTAATATACGAAACTTGTTGAGATATTGAGTGATCTATAGTTATACAAAAAAAAATATAAACTTTAGATATAAAAATGGAATAAGAGATTAGGAGTATTGTCTTTTAAATTTTCTTTAAAAATAAAAAATTAGTACTAAAAAATAAATCGTGTATATAAAGTACCAACTACTTATATTAGACCAGTTCCATTATCGTGTGTTTCTATCCATGTATTTTTCAAAAAGCAAAATATAGATACATGTATTTGACAATGAAGTTGGCATAGGAGTAGTTGTGTTGCCAATGAGTTATAGCTCAAATTGCATAGTCTTTCCATACTCATCTAAGAGGTCATAGGTTCGAGTCTCCCTATCTTTGGTAAAAAAAAATAAGAGTAGTTATGTTTGGCAACGGAATTGGTATAGGAATTGTATTAGAATTTGGACACTAAACTCTGGTATTGGCTTACTGACTTAGTCATTATGGTGATCTACGTGGAGGTAGAGTTTTTAAAACGGAGACAAATTAGTCCTTCCCTCCTTCAAAACAACCCCGTTTGGTGAGTACCCCTTCCTTTAAAGATCCTCTGATCCTGCGTCTGCTCCTCCCTGCTACTTGATGCCAGGGCATCTTAGGCTAGTTTCACTAGCCTTTTTCTTTGTTTTTAATAGGTTTTATGCACTTTCTTGAGTTATAAGTAAGCAATTGGGTTAGAAATTCATGTATGCCTAGATTCATCCAACCATGGTTAATTTGATGCAATTTTATGAGAATTGTGCTATAATTACTTGTGTGCTAAGAATGATGAGAATTCTCATGAGTTTAGGAAGGCTTTGATGCATGAATTAGTGGATGACAGGTGAAGGAAAGCATGGGAGGAAGTTGAAAAAGGAGCATGGAAAGGATGCACAAGAAGCAACGTTGGTGACCAAGTTGGACCACCAACATTGCCCCAAACGTTGGGAAGAAAGCAGAGCAAGGTTCTGCATAAACTACTGGTGCCCACGTTAGAGGGAACATTGGCAAGCCAACGTTACCCCCAACGTTGTGATAAAATGAGCTTTCTGGAGAATTTGGAAATCTGTAGCGACCCGCACGCGTGGATTGGAAATTCTGACAATCCACGGGCACGCGTAGCTGACGCGTACGCGTGGATGGGTAACGTTGGATCCCAAACGCTACCTCAAACGTTGGTGGCCAACGTGCACGATTCTGATCTCAAAATGCTGGATTTGAAAACGAGCAACGACGCGCACGCGTGGATAGGCCAACGTTCTTCTATATGCTTTTAAAACTTGAAATGGATTTTTTTCATCCATGCACAAACGCGCAAGGCATGCGTACGCGTGGGTAGAGGAACGTTGGCACTCCAACGTTGAGTCAAACGCCAATGACAGCAAGCAGAAATGATTTTGTAGAGACACGTTTGAGTCAACGTTGACCATCAAATGTGGATTCCAACGTGAGCAACAGAATTCAGCAATTCAAATAGACTTCTTCTCAACAGTAAGGAAAACCAATTGGAGTAACTTCAACCCAATCCAGTTAAGGCCAAAAGCCCAATTCAGAGATTGAAGATCAATGGAAGAAAGTGTATAAATAACTTAGAATTTAAGTTAAAGAGGACCTTTTTTTTAACTTTTAGCAAGGCGGAGGGATACTGACACTCTGCCAATTTTACTTTTCTGCAAATCTTTGAATTCTGCAATGTATCTTTCAATTCCATTTTCCATTTTGAGAGCTATGAACAAATAAACCCCTTTCATTGGGTTAGGGAGCTCTATTGTAATTCAATGGATCAATAGTAGTTTTCATCTTCTTCTTCTTTCTTTTCTCTTGATTTTTGTTAGAAGGTTTTTTATCTTAATTTAATTGGACAGTTGTCTTGACAGAGAAGCTATCCATAATTGGAATTCTTTAGATCCTTGAGAGAGGGATGAAGAATTCATGCTAGAATTGCTTTCTCACATTGGATTAGATTGGGGGTTGGATGGATATTGTGACATTTAATCCTACCAATACTTTGATCTATGAATTTGTGTGGTATAGTCAGTGACCGAACTTCAACTCTTCCCATGAGTAATTAAATCAAGAAATTAGGCAATTGTTCATGCTTAGAGAGATTGGTGAGCCAAGACATTGGGATCCAATCATCTAAGATTGCCAAGCAATGTCAATGAATGCATTGATTGAGGAAGAGATGAAAATGATTTGATCTGAAGAATTCAATATCTCCTGAAACCCAATGAATCCCATCTCTGATCTACCCATTTTATTTACTTTCTGCTCTTTAATTTCATGCTTAATCCCCATTCCCATTTAATTTCATGCAATTTAAACTTCTGTCATTTAATTTCTCGCATTTTAATTTTTGTCATTTAGTTTCTTGCAATTTAATTTTCTCGCCAAATTTATGTTCTGCAATCGCAACCCAATTTTGATTTCGCTCAACTAGCATAATTCCCCAATTAACATTGATCAACCAACCAATCCTTGTGGGATTCGACCTCACTCTACAGTGAGTTTTTACTTGACGACAATCCAGTGTACTTACCGGTAGGAAATTGTTGAGAGACAGTTTCTGAGTGAATCAAGTTTATGGCACCATTGTCGGGGATTGGTTTTGTATTGACAATTACTAATTTAGAGGATAACTATATTGAGCAATTTTCTTTTCTTTTGATTAATTGAATTTTAATTTCAATTGTTCATTTTCGTTCTCTGCAATTTTTAGTTGTTCCTCTTTAATTTTTCTTTATTTCTTTACTTTCCAGCAGAATTAATCCACTAACTCATTAACTGTTTGATAAATTACTCTAACCAAGCTAACTATACTCTATTTTAGTAGACTCTGCACTTGGTATTTCTTGTACTTGTTCATTGTATGACAGGTAGAAGAGAGGTCTCAACCTCTTTTGACAGTGAACTGGAGTGAACCTTCTTGAGATTAAGGAGGGAAGCAAGAGGAAAAAGGGCTGTTGGTGCAGAACAAGAGGAGGAAGACTTGGTTATAACCATGGAGCATGATATGGAAAACCATCATGAAGGAAAGGTGAACAATCATGCCAGAAGAGGTGCAGCCAACCCTGCTAGACAAGAGAGGAGAGTTCTAGGCTCCTACATCAATCCAAACCCAAGAAACTGTGGTAGCAGCATTCAAAAGCCAACCATCCATGCCAATAATTTCGAATTGAAGACACAGCTCATCACACTGATTCAAAACAATTTTTCTTTTGGAGGAAGCGCCCAAGAAGATCCTAATCAGCATCTCACTTCATTCCTAAGAATCTGTGACACAGTGAAACCAAATGGAGTTCATCCTGATGCCTATAGGCTGCTTTTATTCCCCTTCTCTCTAAGGGATAAAGCATCCAAGTGGCTAGAATCATTTCCAAAGGAGAGCCTTACAACTTGGAAAGATGTAGTTAACAAATTCTTGGCAAGGTTCTATCCTCCACAAGAGTCAATAGGCTGAGAGCAGAGGTTCAAACATTCAGACAGTAGGATGGTGAGACTATTTATGAAGCCTGTGAGAGATTCAAAGACTTGACAAGGAAATGTCTCCCTGATATGTTTAATGAGTGGGTGCAAATTCATATCTTTTATGAAGCGCTGAATTGTGAATCAAAGAAAGCTGTAGACCACTCATCTGGAGGTTTCCTTAACAAGAAGAAGACCATTGAAGAAGCTATTGATGTTATAGAGACAGTGGCTGACAATGAGTATTTTTATGCCTCAGACAGAAGCAACAACAAGGGAGTCATGGAGCTGAACAACATGGATGCAATTTTGGTCAGAACAAGATAATTGCCAAGCAATTGGCGGATCTCACAAAGAAGATAGAGGCAAGCCAAGTAGCAGCAACCCACACCCAACCATCAGCACCAGAAGAGCCAAACATAGAGGAAGAAGAAGTTAACTACATTGGAAATTCTGCAAGACAAGAGCATGACCCTTACTCCAAGACTTACAACCCTGGTTGGAAGAACCACCCAAACTTTGGGTGGAAAAACCAACAAGACCAAAACCAAAACCACAAATCTCACAATCCAAACCATTACAACAACTCCACTCATCAATTCTCCAACCAAAGACCATACCAGACCACACAAAACACTTATTCATAACCACACTACCAAGCCCAAAATAATCAGCCTCAACACCCCACCTCAACCCACCATCTGATGACAGATTCTCCAAGATCGAAGCTATGCTTGAAAACCTCTGCAGGGAGTCTGAAGATAACAAAACATTCAAGGAGGAAGTGAGGACGAGTATGAAAAGTCGAGGAGAAATTATCAAGCAGCTTGAGTCACAAGTGGGATACCTATCTCAACAAATTTCCAAATCCATTGATAGCTTCCCAAGTGACACTGAGAAGAATCCAAGAGGAGGAACACAAAATGTGAGATGAGAAGAATGTAAAGCAGTAAACCTAGCAAGTGAGGAGGTTTGGAAAGAAGAAATTAGCAATCCTACAGCACATAATCAAAGATTTTTAGAAGAGAGAAAAGAAGAGATTGAGCAAAGGACTGATCTTGCCCAAGGGAGAGAATCAGAAGAGAAAAAAATCCTGCAACCATATGTGCCAAAAGCACCATTCCCACAGAGACTTAGGAATAGTGAGAAAGGGAGAACATACACCAAATTCTTGGATGAATTTAAGACTCTTGATGTCAACATTCCCTTCCTCGAAATCCTCAAACAGATGCCTACTTGTATCAAGTGGATGAAGAAGTTACTAGCTAGGAAGAGCAATCTAAAGGGTGGCCAAACAGTGGTGATGAACAAGGAATGTAGTGCTCTCATTTAGAAGGCATTACCCATAAAGAAAGGGGATCCGGGAAGCTTTCACGTCCCCTGTGCTATAGAAGATATCATGATTGATAGAGGATTATGTGATCTGGGAGCCAGCATAAATTTGATGCCTCTGTCTTTCATGAAAAGATTGAAAATCAATGAGCTTAAGTCCACATATGTAATCATCCAATTGGCTAACAAGACTTAGAAGCAAGCTGAAGGAGTAGTCGAGAATATACTGGTCAAAGTGGGAAATTACTTTCTCCCCACTGACTTTGTAGTTCTTGAAATGGAAGAGAGCCATCTTCACCCGATCATCTTAGGGAGACCATTCTTGGCTACTGGTAGAGCATTCATTGATGTAGAACAAGGAGAGTTGATATTGAATGCATGATGAGCAACTCACTTTCCATGTCTTCAAGCCCACGTATGAGTCTGAGCAACAGAGCAAGGAATTAAAGGAAGAGTACATTGAGAGCTATTTGAAGGAGAACAGCAATGAACCACCAGCCAAGCCTCTGGAGCTTTCATGGGTGGATAAACAAGAAGCTCAAGAGATGAAGCAACCAAGGATACTAGAGGAGGAGCTGAAACAACAGGAACCAAGGGAATTAATCAATAAAGATCACTCCAACACAAGAACTTCTGAAGCACTACTTAAAGAATAAAGGAAAATGGGGAACAAAGTACCAATGAGATGGAAGAATAAGAAAATTCCCACTGAGGATTTCTCACTAGGTGACCAAGTGATATCAGCCCACCATTCACTCATACCTCCTCACCCTCCCGCGATACCATCTCAATTACCTCAAGTCTACACAATCAACATGATCCTCTCATTTGAACATGTAAAAATTCTTAAAGAATTAAATGGTGACAGATTCACAATGAGGGGAGAAGATTTGAGGCATTACAATCTGCCCTAACAGTAAATCGATCGTCAAGCTAGTGACGATAAAAGAGCGCTTGTTGGGAGGCAACCCAACCAAAGGTAGTTCTCTTTCCCAAGTTAAATTCAATAAAAGAGTTAAGTAGATTCTCTGTATTACAAGGAGCTAAGTTTGGTGTTCCACACCAAAACAATCCAAAGGTGAATGTGTAATTCTAAGTTTGGTGTTCCACCAAAGATTTAATTAAAGAACACATCGTAACCCTCAGCATGACTAGTCACTAGCTCCAACCAAGCAGGGAAATTACTTAACAATAGTTTAATTACTAGTTCATAGTTTGTATTTCTAGTGCAAAACAGAAGAAAGCAAAGAATAAGGCTAGACACCAATAGCTTGGACCTTAGGACATATGCCTGTGGTGTCTTTGTACTAGGATCTACTTGGATGATTAGGTTCTATGGAGTGATTTAACACTTGGTAACTTGGGTTAGCTAACCAGGGATTATCAACCGAAAATTCATTATCAAGAGCAACCTAGTTACAAGGCATTTAGTTACCCAAAGAGGTGCTAGACATCAATGTCTTAAGAAGAATTATGAGTCAAGTGTCTGTAGTGAATATGTGTTGAGTGAAAATAAGATAAGAAGCTGCTACAACACATGACACTAAGCTACTAGTGAGAAATAAGCTCACAGGAAAAGAAAAGCAATTACCAAGGATGAGTGAATAATAAGAGGTCATAGCAGTATGTTAGTTGATGCTTAAAGGAGATATTCTATTCCTAAGGATCAATAAGAAGTGAGCTGCAACATTTTTTGCATAAAACCCCATGAACTAATAATAATGACTTGCTGATATGAACATCATTCTCTGTTTCATTCTTTTTTCTCAATAATTCAGTATTTGCTTAGGGACAAGCAAGATTTAAGTTTGGTGTTGTAATGCCAGGGCATCTTAGGCTAGCTTCACTAGCCTTTTTCTTTGTTTTTAATAGGTTTTATGCACTTTCTTGAGTTATAAGTAAGCAATTGGGTTAGAAATTCATGTATGCCTAGATTGAGTTAAACACCAAAGTGGTCCCTGAGATTCGCAAAATGCACCAATTTAGTCCCTGACTTCCTAATTGCACTAATTTAGTCCTCCAGATTCGAAAAAATGCATCAAAGTGGTCCCCCTCATATTTTCCGGCCAGATTCCTTACCGGCGGGAGTGACGTGACGAACGAGTGCCACGCTGGAGTGTCCAACGGTTGGATGACGTGGCAAATGAAACTTTATGCACCAATTTTGTCCCTGATCCCTTTTTAAACCCTAACTCACAAATGGCGCAGCATATCATCGTCTTCTTCTTCTTCTTCTTCTTCTTCTTCTTCTTCTTCTTCTTCTTCTTCTTCTTCTTCTTCTTCTTCTTCTTCTTCTATTCATTCTCATTATACTTTTTTCTGAGAAGCATACCCTGGCATAGCTATCAATCAATTCAATCCTTCCCCTGAGGGAGTTTTGCAGACTCTCTCGCACCCTTTTGACTTTACTTCTACGAGTCCTGCATAAATGGTCAATGAGGAGAAAATGATTATTTCAACAACATATTTATTTATTTAAAAACTATTTCATGAACATATCAGAAACAAAGAATCTATGATGTTGCGGATTCACAGTTCACCGATAAGAAGGTTCTCCAACAGCTGAAATTTTGTTCTCGAGTTGGCACATTCGAGCTAACATCCAGATCTACAAAGGAGGAAGTAAATATAACTGGTACAGGTAAAAATTCACATAAGGATAGGAAACAAAGTGCCTTTTTTCAATAAAGATTTTTGCACTCTCTTTTATTCGGTCATAAATAAAATATACAATCAATGAGCTGTACTCAGACAATTTCTGGAGAAAACTGTGACATATTCAAGTATTTTCTATAAGTTACTTATAATTAGATTGCTAGTGTATTATTAGATGATTCAGTTCAGCATTCTGCATTCCTTTTCAATCAGGATGATTTTTCTACAACATAATGTAAATTATAGTCAGACATAACTATATCTTTCCCTCTTTACAGCAAAATATTCACACGAATATGCAGGATGGTTCAAACTGAATTATCTATGAATTATCAAATCATATATCACCATGCTAATTTCAAATCATGAATGTAGCACACCTCTTTTTCAGCAGCCTCTTTTAGGTCTTTGATGCGTGACAGAATCACATCATACTGAGATAGAAGTCGTTGTTTGATAGCAGTAACCTCAACCGACCCTTGTGGAAGCTGTGTTGGCCAGAATAAAGAGCAGATGAACTAATTATATCTTCTTGAGAACCCTCATAATTGAGTAATGTAAACAAAGTTAAAGATAAGGGGAAATCAAGCCACACTGATTCCTCCATATTGCAATAACTTCCATCGAAGGAGCCCACAAGTCATGAACTAAAAAAAGTTGCACCCTTTTGTTTCCTATTTCTCATATTCAAGGACGAGTAGTAATAAAACAAAGCACAAACCCATGTGGATAGAGTTTAAACCACCGAAAGAGTGAAAGTAACAACTGCAGACACATTGCCATTTTTAAGTTATTTTTTCAAAGGGGAAACAACAATATAAGCATCATCAACAAGAAGATTGCCTCTTTTAAGTAAAACTGGATAGACAAAAGATAGGCAAACAAGCATCTATCAATGGGAACAAAATTGATGAACTAACAGCAGTACCTGCTTCAACTGTGGAGAAACGACGAAATTTAACGTGGCTCCAACAGCGAGTGATGAAACTGCAACAACTGATAGGAATTGGGGCAACCCGGGGTCAATAAGTCCAGAGGCAGCATCACCAGTGGCAAGGATAGCAAGAAGGGGAAAGAGGACTGAGGGATTAAATAATGGAGCTGCCACCGCAACAGTTACCCTTTCACCTTCTTGTGCGGGAACATCAACCGTCTCGGTTGCAAATCTGTGGGTGCGAGCCATACCAGAAGGGGTTTGCACCTAAATGGCAGGAAAGTTATAGGTGGAAAGAGACATAGAAGTGAATCATCATAAAAAGAAGAAGAAGAAGAAGAAGAAGAAGACGACGAAGAAGAGAAGAAGATGATGATGTGCTGCGCCATTTGTGAGTTAGGGTTTAAAAAGGGATCAGGGACAAAATTGGTGCATAAAGTTTCATTTGCCACATCATCCAACCGTTGGACACTCCAGCGTGGCACTCGTTCACCACGTCACTCCCGCCGGTAAGGAATCTGACCGGAAAATATGAGGGGGACCACTTTGATGCATTTTTTCGAATCTGGAGGATTAAATTAGTGCAATTGAGAAGTCAGAGACTAAATCGGTGTATTTTGCGAATCTCAGGGACCACTTTGGTGTTTAACTCTACCTAGATTCAACCAACCATGGTTAATTTGATGCAATTTTATGAGAATTATGCTATAATTACTTGTGTGCTAAGAATGATGAGAATTCTCATGACTTTAGCAAGGCTTTGATACATGAATTGGTGGATGACAGGTGAAGGAAAGCATGGGAGGAAGTTGAAAAAGGAGCATGAAAAGGATGCACACGAAGTAACGTTGGTGGCCAAGTTGGACCACCAACGTTGCCTCAAACGTTGGGAAGAAAGCAGAGCAAGGTTCTGCATAAACTGCTAGTGCCCACGTTGAAGGGAACGTTGGCAAGCCAACGTTACCCCCAACGTTGTGATAAAATGAGCTTTCTGGAGAATTTGGAAATCTGTAGTGACGCGCACGCGTGCTGTACGCGCACGCGTGGATTGGAAATTCTGACAATCCACGGGCACGCGTGGCTGACGCGTACGCGTGGATGGGTAACATTGGACCCCAAACGCTACCTCAAACGTTGGTGGCCAACGTGCACGATTCTGATCTTAAAATGTTGGATTTGAAAACGAGCAACGATGCGCATGCGTCTATGGCGCATACGCGCAGGTTGAGCTTTTGAGAATCCACGCACACGCGTGGATAGGCCAACGTTGGAGGGAACGTTGCCAGTCCAACGCTGAGGCCAACGTTCTTCTATATGCTTTTAAAATTGGAAATGGATTTTTTTATCCACGCGCACGCATAGCGTACGCACACACGTGGATGCGCATTCTGACCCCATGCGCGCAAATGCGCAAGGCACGCGTACGCGTGGGTAGAGGAACGTTTGCACTCCAACGTTGAGTCAAACGCCAATGACAGCAAGCAGAACTGATTTTGCAGAGACGCGTTTGAGTCAACGTTGGCCATCAAACGTGGACTCCAACGTGAGCAACAGAATTCAGCAATTCAAACAGACTTCTTCTCAACAGCAAGGAAAACCAATTGGAGCAACTTCAACCCAATCCAATCAAGGCCAAAAAAGCCCAATTCAGAGATTGAAGATCAATGGAAGAAAGTGTATAAATATCTTAGAATTTAAGTTAGAGAGGACCTTTTTTTTAACTTTTAGCAAGGCGGAGGGATACTGACACTCTGCCAATTTTACTTTTCTGCAAATCTTTGAATTCGAAACCCAATGAATCCCCATCTCTGATCTACCCATTCTATTTACTTTCTGCTCTTTAATTTCATCCTTAATCCCCATTCCCATTTAATTTCATGCAATTTAAGCTTCTTTCATTTAATTTCTCGCACTTTAATTTTTGTCATTTTTTCTTGCAATTTAATTTTCCTGCCAAATTTACATTCTGCAATCGCAACCCAATTTTGATTTCGCTCAACTAGCATAATTCTTCAACTAACATTGATCAACCAACTAATTCCTGTGGGATTTGACCTCACTCTACAGTGAGTTTTTACTTGACGACAATCCGGTGCACTTGCCGGTAGGAAATTGTTGAGAGACAGTTTCCGAGTGAATCACTACTACTGCTCGTGTACTGCCCTACTCGCCGCTGCTACCCTAAAGCTCGTGTGTTGCCCTGCTCGTCGATGGAGGGATTTTTCTCATGTTCGTTAGGGTTTTTGTTCTTTTTCTTCTTTTTGTCGAAGCTTGCTTTTCCTCCTCCAATGGCGGATTTGGCACCAACACCACCACCGGCGGTGGTCAAATTCAATCCAATAGCATTACATAAGAAAATTTCTCACTCTTACTTTCTATTTCCAATGCCATTGACACAACAACAAAGTCAGAAGTACAATGGCCGCTCCTGGCAAATGCTTCCTTGTTACCGATCTTTGTGTGAGTCATCATCATCTAATTTCTAATTTGACTTATCATTCAATTGTAGGGTGTTGAAAAAAGTACTCTCATAATCAAAGTCTTCAAGTCCCTCAAAACTTCTCATCTAAACCTCAAGCTTCAAGACTTCTACACTTGTAAACTACCCAGATTCTTCTTCGTTTCTATGAATTCATGTCATGGTTATCAAAATCATGTAATTGTCTCTTCTTTTTTGCAGGTGAAGTTAGAAGCTCATGTGAAAATGTTGATTTTGAAGTTATCACTCTTGATGGCCGCATATGCCCGCTTGCCTCCACCACCATTTCAACGTACCACGCACTTTTCTTCTTCTTGGGGTGGTGCTTGAGGGTATTCATTTTTCATTCTTCGAGCTTTGAAGACCGAAAATTTGTAACAATAAGGAGCAGGAGCATAAGTGGGGGATGGTTGTGGAAGTTGCAGCAGTGTATGGTGGCGGTGAAAAGGGACGAGCCTTTGAAGTGGAGGGGTACTATTCAAAACGGCGTCGTTTTGAAGGAGGGGGACTAATTTGTCTCGTTTTGAAAATTCTCCCTCTACGTAAAACACTGTAATGACCAGGTTAGTTCAATGAGAGTTACGTCAGAATTTTCCGTTGAGTTTAACGGACTCTATTTAATGGAGGAACCTAGATGTCCAATTTTTTAAGAGGACGGAAATCTAAATGTATTTTTCAATATTCAAGGACGGAAATGTCCACAGAACAAAAAGTTAAGAATTTATTTATCCTTTTCTCTACTTTTTTTATTCACTTAAACCATCACATAATAGGAGAAGATATATCAGTAGTTTCAAACTACCACGAAATGAATGCTGGATTTTAAATCAAATTAGCGCTTAATGGTGGTTTCATATCATTGCAAAATGGAAAAGCATAGGGAGTCAAATGTCCATCAGCTAAGAATTGAACAACTCAATTAATAATGATTAATTTTAAATTATTTTTTCAAATTCAAAATTTGATTAATTGACATTAATGACATTTTTGAATCAAAACTTATCCTAATTTATTTTCACTTCCACTCACCATTCACCACACAAAACCACAAATCCTAATCCCTCTTCCCAATGTCCCACGCTGTCGTGGTTTCGTTCTTGCGCTGCTAGCGTCACCGCAGCACCGTCCTCGTGCGCCATCGCCGGTAGTCCTTGCATCCTTCTCCGTCACTTCATCTGTCGTTTGCGCAGGAAAGACAGCTACCATTGCCCTAGCTTCTATTTCACCCTCCTCCTGTCCCATCGCGACTCCCCATCGCTCACCCGACACACCCTTGCTGCTCGCGACTCCCCATCGCTCGCCACTCGCACCCCACGACTCTCTATCCATCACGACGCAACCACCACCAGGTCCCCATTCGCGACGCGCGATCATTTACTCCGACCCATGGCGACTCCTCCAGTTGTCCAAACACGCCACTGCGAGTCCCCCCACTGTCCACGCAACGCCATCCAAGACGTCATCGCCGGCCACCCTGCGGCTCTCCTTATCCTCCTCCTATTTGGTTTTGAATGATTTTTTAAACTAGTTTTTTATGTTTCCTTTTTCTACATTTCGGATGATTCTTTTTATTAGTTTTGGATGATTCCTTTTTCTATGTTTTGTATATTTTTTTCTTAGGATTTGGATGATTCTTTTTATTAGTTTTGGATGATTCTTTTTATTAGTTTTGGATGATTCTTTTTCTATGTTTTGTATGTTTTTTTCTTAGGATTTAGATGATTCTTTATCTTATGTTTTGGTGCTTTTTGTTTTTTGGAGTTTCAAAGTTTTCTTTGGAAAGAGGAATTAGTGTTTGCATAATAAATGGTAAAAGGTGAATTAGAATAAGAAGAGGCAATTAATAATCATTAATTTTGTATCTTTTAAAAAAAATTTAAATTACTACTAATTAATAACAATTAATGTTATTAATTAATATAGAATATAATTTAAAAATATTTGTTGACTTATTGTTGGCTGGACCTCTCTTAATTTTCTAGCATTATTGATGCAAAATATGAACGGTTTAAATATCATTATAACAATGTTTCTAACCACTACAAATCAGATTTTGTGACGGTTATTCCACCGATTGGTAAAACCCACTACTAAACCATTTAGTAGCATCCAATCTAGCAGCAAGTAACTAATTGCCACTAAATCCTCTCAAAATTACTGTTAACTGCTGGTTGTAAATAATGTCCTTCCAAGATTTTCAAGCTTTTGAGAAAGTTATTTTCTTTTTGGATAAATTATATTTTTTATTCTTAAAATTTGCTGAAAATTTTAAAAATATCCCTAAATTTTATTTTGTTTCAAAAATTTTCGATTTGCATAAGATATATTCCTAATAATTAAATTTTTAAAAAATTAGAACTAATCTAACAATAATGCATGATAAATATGTTTGATTTATTTATATTAAAAATTGTTCTTGTGGAGTTATTCCTAAATTAGTCATAATTTTTTTGAAAAATTAGTCGTTAGGAGTAAATTTAATGCAAATAAAAAAGAAAATAAAATTTATGAGTATTTTTAAAATTTTAAGCAAATTTCAAAAACAAAAAATATATTTTATCTTTTTTTTTTTTAAATGGACAATAAGAAAAAGTTTTGTTTTCTCTTGTGAGATG
The DNA here is from genome assembly GCF_000816755.2 of Arachis ipaensis. Taxonomy (NCBI): domain Eukaryota; kingdom Viridiplantae; phylum Streptophyta; class Magnoliopsida; order Fabales; family Fabaceae; genus Arachis; species Arachis ipaensis. The sequence continues at coordinate 15,722,096 of NC_029793.2, read as the reverse complement.
GACGACAAAAAGATTATGTCTAGCAAAGATTACGTTACTAGATGTCGAGTTTGACAATATTAATACGTGAACTCATAGTCAATAAGACAAATATTCTTCATATACATTTGTTTGTGTTGTTTGAGTGTATTAAATTGCTTGTGCTTGCTAATTATGTGCATGTATATGTGTTACTTGCTATACATGCAACTTGTTTTTGTGAATTGATGTCTTAGTGACTTGTGTATGTCTATTATTGGTTGAATGGAGGTAGCAGACACAAAGGTGTAGTAGTCCGACATAGCTACATATATGACGCGCATAATTTGCGTTCCTAATGATAGTACGGATTAAAAAAAAAAGCATAATCATTGCCATAATAAAGTGAACAATTTTTATTGGAAATATATATAATAATTAAGATCATTCATAGAATAAATAAATCACATTCATAATTAAAAAATCAATCTTTGAATACAAAATCTGAAACATTAAATTATTTGATATATTTTAATAATTTTTAAATATTATTTTTACACAAAGACAAATTCATGTCACTCCTGACAACTCAAAGAAGACAGCTTATTATGCTTGTAAGTAGTAATTAAGAAACTCCGATAATTTGATTAAATGGAAGTGTGAACTTTTAATATTTTAAGAACATGTAATAATTTATTCTTTGGTTGCCTCAACTTCCGTTAACTTTCTTACAATCGGCTCTGATTTCACCTTGAGTCCCCGTCAAGGGGCTAATATTCCCCATCTTGATCATTGCCTGTGCAAATGCTTGGAAGAAGGCATTTTTATTGTTAGCAAAGTTTCTGACAATTGAAATTGTTGAAGATCCGTTGGTGGAGAAGAGTTCTTGGTCTGTTTGGAGAAGGCCCCGGTTGTTGAGAAGGTTCGTGAAGTAGTTTTTGTCGAATGTGTTGGGGGAGGAAGGATCCAAGTTGTTCAAAGTCGAACCGTTTCCGTTTTGCGGACAACTCTGTTGTAGAGTTGTTAAATAGGTAGCGTTCAATGTTGGATCAGGATTGCCTGTCCCACTGAAGTTGTAGAGCCTTTGAGAGAAGAATTGGCACTGGGCACGTCCGAATGTGTGCGCACCTAATCAGATTCCAAACTTTTCAGATCGAAAATTATTAGAATTTATTATTTTTAGTCCTTGGTTATTAATGTTTAAAACATAGGATAAAGTATGTTGTTAGCTTATTAAACTAAAAAAAATAAATTGATGATTAAGTGATAACAAAAAATAATAAATTTTGCTCCTAGTATTTCTCTCCGAGTCCAAAGCAACTTTAACATGAAAGCTAAGAGAAAGAGTGCTTACTCTAGAATCAATTATGTGGCTAGTTATGTCATTGAATGATAAATTTAATTAAGCATATTTTGTAAATATTTTACTAATACGGGATCAGATCACATGCATTTAATTTAGTTATTATAATAGATAAAGCTGGTTACCAGATAATGCAACGAGGTCCGTTATGTTCAGATTAACTGCACTGAATTTGGCTGTGATCTGTGCTAGAGTCTCAAATGGAGTAGGAAGAAGGGTATTGGCTCCAGTTTTGTTCGCAGTTAGACCATCCCTTCTTCCAAGTAGTACCTTCCAAGAAGGACCTTTTTCCTACAAAATTTTCACTCTTGATTAACCCGAGTGAACACAACACACATATCTACATATATATGATATGTTATGTTAAAATATAAGTTTAATTTTTGTCTATTAATAGAATACAAAAGTTTATAAGATTATCCAATCAAATTCATGCATTTAAATGAATTTTTAAGAAATCAACTTAAAAATTAATTATTTTTATCGATATAACAATATACCATTAGCTATCTTTGCATTGTAAAACTCTGACAGTATGTGAAGAAGAAAAACTTATCCTATTTCATTCTTATATATGTGTAAAAGATAAAATTTTTTTTCTTATATGTAATAAAATAATATGATTTGTAGCTAGTTAATATAATTTACCAAGGAAACTGAAGCTTCGGCTGCAAGGGCAAGAATATCAGCGCAAGACACAACACCAGGGCATGATGAATTAAGAGCGGCTTTAATGTTGTCAATTACATTAAAGCCCCTGGCGGAATTGTTGTTAGGACCTGCAGTTTTCTCGCTCTCTGTTATGTTGCCACCTACGTCTAGCAACAGCGACGCATCACATCCCTGTCACAACAAAAAAGTACTATTAAATAACATTGTTATTAGTCTAATATACAATTTTTTTTTGTGTTAACATGACAATAGTATTCAATGAAGACAAACAAATGGTAAGACCAAAACTAAATATTTTGGTAGTCTTTGGTGGAGAGACAGAGACTGAAAAATTAAAATTGAGAGACAAAAATTAAGAGACAAAAACTAAAATAAATTTTAGTATTCTATTTGGTGTAAATTGGAAAATAGAAATTGAAATAAGAATAAAGTTTTAATTTAATTTGCACAAAAGGTAAAATTGAAAGTAATTAATTGAAATGAGAGTATTTTAATTATAAAATATTATTAACATTTCAGTCTTTGTTTCTAAAAATTTCAATCTTTTGTATCTCTACTTTTTAGAGGTAATAAAATACTAAAATTTTGAAGACAGAGACAAAAACTTTAGCACTAGTTTTTGAGCCAATAAACATGATATGAGT
>NC_029793.2:15717106-15718600 GCF_000816755.2 Arachis ipaensis | reverse complement strand
AATATAATATAATAATAATAAAATTAAAGAAGTAAAAAAAAATGTGAAGTGTCATAAATCACATTTTTTAAAAAATTAAAGTTAATAGAAAGAGACATGTATATGATGATTATAAATTCTTAGGAACATCTTTTAAAAAAATTTAAACTAATAAGACAAGAGATATAAATGATAATATGTTTGACATGAAGATAATTCCTTAGTTAGTTTCCAAGATTCAAAGTATAAGTTCAAGAATAAAACATAAAAACCTCAGAGAAGATATGGATGGTGGTTTAACTTAAAAAGTTATAGGATTTACGTACATTGACAAAGCAATCATGAAAGTGGAGCCTAGTGAGGCTTGCGGTAATACGTGGATCAGATTTCCGAGCTTGCCTAATAACATTCTTAACAATGGATGATACATTGGGACATGTTTTAGAGTAGAAGGTTGAACTCAATTGAGCATTTGAAGGAGAAACAAAAGATAGCACCAAGAGAATAATGATAGTAAGTAGAAAGAAACTATTATTATTATAAGTTGTGGAAAGCATGGTTGATTAGTAATCCTTCTTTCTCTTGCCCGATAATGGCGCAGGTTTTGGTGAATGATTGATGCATATCTCTATGCGACATTGGCGTATATATAGAGAAAACAAAGCGCGTCTAGCATTTAATTAAGTTTAATAATTTTGTATTAGAAATAGTTTTTACTGGGTACCTTATAAGTATTAGCTACATATAGTTTAATTTAATGCATGTGAAGATTTGTAACATGGAGTGGATACACAAGCGGGGCCAGGAAAGGAAAATTCTAAACATTCAGTTTAAAACATTGTTTGGAAGATAATATATATAGTTTAATATTAAATGAAATGAATATGTATTCATTAAGTATTATTAGAATAAATGTATAGTATTATATGTAATAAATATATAATTACGAATGGTATTAAATTAAAAAAGATAACATTAAATTATTACTTCTCTATCATTACAGTTTGGTTTTATAGTTGGAAAAATTCTAATAATTGGAGTTCACACTTTCTTGAATTCTTTTATTATAGTGCTATGTCACAATAATAAGTTCAACACATTAAATAAAAGATGATGATACGTAATATATAATAAGTTGGCTCGGTATATATGTTGCAGCAAACGAGTAAAATTAAAAAGAGGATAATGTCATTTTAATCTAATGAAATTTTGTTAAAAATATACTATGTACTAAGAATAATATAATGGCGACACTATTAATTTAGAAGTGAGAAAATTTACTGCGAATGAGTTATAACTCAAATGGTATAATTTTTCCATACACAATTAAGAGATTGCGGGTTTGAGTCTTCTATCTTTGATAAAAAAAAATGAGAAAATTTACTTCTTGCAGGAAAAAAAAATTTCACAAAGTAATATAAAAGACGCATGTCTTTCTCTCACAATTTCATTGGTTATTTTGAATTTTGGATATCTTTAATTTTTTTTTTGAGACTGGATGCTTTAATTTGTAAT
>NC_029793.2:15704872-15717063 GCF_000816755.2 Arachis ipaensis | reverse complement strand
TGATAACATTATTGTAAAATAAATTTTATATTATTCTTAAAAAATAAAATTATATTTGCGCTACTTTTTGTATCTATTTTATTTATACACCTTTTTATTAGGAATGGTGGACTTGCTTATCCCAATTCGTCTATCCTGTCTAGATTTGCGTGTAAAACGGGATGGATCAGCCCGCTTTGCCAATTAAAATGAGTTTAAAATACTAGCTGTCCCGCTTTATAATGAATTAGCACGCGTAGAGTGCATATTTGTTGTTTGTGTTATAGTAATTATAGTGATTTTGATATTTTAAAAGTATTATTAAAATAAAAAAATAGTTTTTATTGTTTAACTATATTTTTTAATTTAAAAAATAAAAAATATTATTAAAATATAAAAAATATATTTTTAATTTAAGGGGGTGGTGTTTTGATTTGTTTGTTCTAGATTTAATATTCTAGTAAAAAAATGTTTGTTGTAGTTGCATCTATTCAATTATAAAAAATAAATGTTCAAGAAAATTAAATTACACCATTATTACCTTACTCAAGCACATGTAAACTCCACAGCTATATATTAACAACTTAACTACTTATAAAATACGGTAAAAATTTGGGTGCAGTCGACTTTACGTAAAATTAATAATTAAAAGTCATTAGATAATTTGATTGATTTGACTAAATTTTCATTTAATAATTTTCAGCTATTAACTTCACGTAAAATCAACTGCATCTGAATTTTTATCGTAAGATATATTAGTAGGTTCGTACTGTGGTCTCTGGACCACGTCAAAAGTCAAACTATTAGAATCTAATCTAATTTATTAATTATTAACACAGGATATCGATCTATTACTTTTCATACAATAATTAACCTCTACTTAATTTGTATGTCCATTCGCCAATGGTATGCATAGACACTAGCTAGAACATGCCTGATCCATGCTATAAAAATTAAATATAATCTGCTAAAATTTTGCATAGCTGTCAATTACATTTTTCTTTCAAAAAGAAAAATCTGGCATGACACTGACGGTTAAAAGATTTACAATAATAATGTAGAACATGTCAGGACAGGATACACAGAAATTAAAGAATTTTGTTATAAAAAATAAAATTTAAAACATATATAATGAATAAGAATTTCACATTTTTGGTTAGAATCACACTATTTGTAGATCTCGAAGTAATTAATCGAATTAATACTATTCTAAATCTGTCTTTCGAGTTCTCAAATGGTCGGATAACGATCTGACCTTTTAGGTTCAAGCCCTCATCACAACTTACACTTTTAAATTTAAATATTGTCTTTATCTTATTAATTAACCAACGACATAAAATAAAATAACAGCAATGAACTATATAAATAGAGCCATATGTTACACATTTTTAATTCGGATCAATTTTGACTTGAGCGTCGGAATACCAAGTATCTAATTCTTTCTTCAATTCGTATCCATCTCGTAACAGCTGTATAAATATAAATAATTTTTTTGTATACTAAATTAACTATTAAATTAACTATCATATACAGGTACGGATTCAGTAAGAACCATGATTTAGTTTTGTATCTTACTCTTTTATTCCCTTAAATTCTTTTTTTATTTTTATATTTTTAACATTCTTTTTCTATTCCTTGTCTAATAGTCATCTTTTATTCATCAAAAAGTAAATTTCAAATTTTCCATATTTTTTTATATAACTTTCTATGACTCTATGTATCTTCTAATTTTATTGTTTCTCTTTTTGATATTTTTAATTGCAAATTTTAATTCAAACAATTATAGTTTAGGTATTAATCTAATATTTATTTTATTTTATTCTCAATTTATTCATCTTTATTACTTTTTTTATCTTTTGTTCTATTATATGTACCAGTGTTGCATATAAAATTTTAAAATAAATTAATTAATTTACTAATTTAGAATATATTTTTTATTTTTAAAAATAGTAAAGACAAAATATTTTAATTATAATACATAATTAAACAGATGAATAAAATCTTTCATCTAACATTATATCAAAATTAAATTAAAAAATATATAAAATTTAATTATTTTAAAAAGAAAGAAAGAAAAAAATTGTAAATTAAGGTTCTATTATTTTATATAAACATACTTTTATATACATATTTAATTTTTCTAGTATTTATATATAATTTTAGTTTTAAATTATAAATACTAGTGTATCATTAGTTGCTAATGTGCCAATTGAGTTCGTCTTTTATTATTAAATGTGTATAAAAAAATTAGTTAAGATAACAAGTTATCTATAATTTAATTAAAATATTTTAAGTTCAAGTTTAGATATAAAAAGTTATTTTTTATAAATTGTATATAAGTGAATAGTATTTTAAGAATAAAAATGTTCATTAACTTTTTTTATTTTTATATCTTCATATAATTAATAATATTCAATAAAATTTATTTTAGTGTATATATTTTTATCTCCGTTCCTAAAATTTAAAAAGAAAATATTTAACCCCAAAATTGAGTCATTTTACTGTTGGTATTTGTCATGGATTGTGCTAAGTGCTAACTCTGGATTCTAAGGTTGGTTAGCTCGTAGAGAAGCAGACTTCTAATCAATGACGATCTAAATATAAAAGGATTATGGGGATATTTATTGTAAATGGCAAGAAATATAGCAAGGATCCTGGCTGGATTCGTGTTAGATTTAGGCAATGCAAGATTTGGCTATGATTTTGCTCAAATTTGGCCTTTCTGGTCAGCATTCTCCCAAGAGGGTATGTAGTGCTTAGGCCGGCTGCTATCCTTAGGTCCATTTTTTTTTTGTTGCCCACGGTATCCCTCAATCCGACAGTTAAGAACTAATTCGTCTCAGAGTTTTATTTAAGAGTTTGTCGCTATCCTTAGCTTTTCCTTAGGTCCATTTTGAGAGCTAGGTCGTAACATCCCTCCTACTTAAGAGCTAGTATCGATCATACGAGTTTCAAATACCATATTCCAGGATGGGGTTATTCACCAGGGTTCTTGGCTTGTTGCACTTGCCATGTGATGCTTTGTGAATGTTGAGGATGTAACAATGACACTTTTCTTAGGGGATAAGGTGCGTGTCAATCGGAGAACATGTGTGTCTTCTCATATGCAGCGGTTTTCCTAACGTGTGTGTCCGGCTCTTGTCTCTTGCTTGTTAAAACGTGTAAACGAAGGTTTTTTATTTAAATATTCAAAGGTCTTTCTTTTTCTGATTCCATCGTTGTTCTCTCATTTTTGCAAGCATCCTTTGGGTGAGGAAAGAAGAAAGCTATTGATAATCATCTTGCACTGTCATTTTCATGTTGTCATCATCTTTAGTTAAGTCGTTGTCTCTAAATGCTTACCTGAACTGTGCTTTGGTTCTGCATCTATTGTAATTTTTCTTTCTTCGATCTGCAAGTATTTAGTTGTTGTTGGCCCTTGCTATCAGCGTTAGTTGCTAACTCGGTTACTAAACTTGCATCAAAATTGCTTTGTTCTACATTTGCTTCATCGTTTCTGCTCTATTCTGTCTTATTGATGTCTTTAAAATTGTTTTGGTTTACACTATTGTGAGTTTCTAATTATATTTATGAAATTAGTATTGAAGCTAACTTAACTTTAGAATATTTGATTTTTTTTCAAGTTTATATGCATTTTGAAAAACTGAATATTGGTTGGTAGCCGTATACATATTCTGAAATTGTTAAATGTGCTGAAATTTCTTATGATTTGAAAATAGATTTGAGGATGAAAATATTACTTGGTTTGATTTGATTTTATGTATATTTAAAAGATTAAATGGTATGCTATACTTGCAATTAATATATTTTGAATTAGTTTGAGAGATTGAGACTAAAACATTGTAGTTAACTAATGACAATGAAAACGTTAATCTAATCTAAATACATCTAACTCAGACTTTAGTTAATATGAGTGGTGCTATACTTAGAGGTAGAGTTGCACTCAATTTCATATTGTTTAATTTGATTTTTAGATTGAGATCCCATATTAATTCACTTATCTGTTATTAGTTATCATTTTTAAATAAAATATAATTTTTATATTATTCCTCGCACATATGATCTATCAGTTATAAATATATTGTCGATTTGCTGAGTTACAAAATTTATTCTGTATTTTCTTTCGATATAGGTACTAACCCTTGTCCTCTTTCACCAATAATTCCTTGGTATGAAACTTATGAATTTGAAGGATAATGATTTGCAATGTATGTGTACTCTATTAAATTCCAAGGCATTTAATACTTCATACCAGGGTGTTCATAACCCGGTCCGATCCGAAGATTCGGTTTGGTTCCAAATATTTAGGGGCTAATTTGGTGTGATTTTATTGGATCTATGACCGGGTAAGAATCTCAAAAATAGATCCGGTCATTATTTTGGGTCGGGTTCAGGTCAAGACAAACCCGGTTTCACCCGATCTATGTGCATCCTAAGGAAACTGAAAAAGATATATATGTTTTAAATTAATTTTAATATTATGTTATATTAATTATAAGCTTATTGTTTTATTTTTAATCACACTTGTTGAAATAGAAAATAGATAAAAGAAGCATCAAATTAGAATTTATGAACAAATTCAAATTCAATTATGGATATCAACTTTTTGGTAACAAGTTTCTTCTTTATAAATAAGTGCATCATAAATAAGTTTCTTTATAAATTATTGTTTAAGCTTTAAAGACCCAATTTTCACCTGGTATGGACCCGACATAATTGTGGCCCAAAAATATTTAGGTTTTATCGGATCTATGGCCGGATTAGGGTCTAAAAAATAGACCCAATAGGGGTGCACAGACCCGGACCGGCCCCGAAGGAATTTGGGCCGCGAAGACCCGGACCCGAAGTGACCCGAAGTGGACCCGGGAAAAAAAAATGAAATCAGAAGGGGAAGTGAAGCCGGGACCGGGCCATGGCTCGGGTCACCCGGACCCGGCCCGGTGGCCCGGCCATATACACGTTACACACACACAAACGCGTTACAGCCTTACAGTACAGGTTTGAGGTTTCTAATTAGGGGCTAGGGCAACACAGAACACGCATCGCATTCATTGCCTCGTGCCTCCTTCAGCAGCTCAGCGCCTCAGCCCTCGCCCCTCAGCCATTGAGGCTCACCCCCACACCCCAAGTCCCCACTCCGGCACTCCCCACGCCCCACTCCGGCTCTGGCAGTCGCCACTCCCACGGCGCAGGCCGATCCGGTGACCTTGACCTCATCTTCTCTCCCCACGGCCCACTCCGAGTCTCGCGGCACACACCACGCAGTCGCCGACTCCTCCCTTTCTCATCTCTTCACAACCCTCCGTGTTCACCCCAGTCACCGCCGAAGCTCTTCGTTCGACGGACGACAGTGACGACGTACGGTGCTGCCCTGCTTCTCGGCGACGTTGCTCTGCTCTGCTCTGCTAGTCCTGCTCCCTCTGCTCTGCTCTCTTCTCCGGTCTTCTTTTCAGGTCTTCTGCTCAGGTAAGTAATTAATTTTATTATGTCATTAATATTCTGATTAAGGATTAGGGTTTTTGATAAACAGAATTTGTGAATTTTGGTTGTAGGTGTTGATTTTCATTATTAGAACTCTGATTAGGTGTGGCTGTTGATGTGTGTTTAGCTTATTTTTTGTTCTGATTCACTGTTTACTACTGATTTCTGGGTTTACTAATTCTTTACTGAGTAGGTGTGGATTTACTGATTCTTTACTGATTAGGTGTGGGTGTTGATGTGTGTTAAATGATTTGTTTAGCTGATTAGTTACTGATTATCTTGTTCAGTTGTTCTTATATGACAAGTTGAGCTGAACTATATTGTACAGGTGCATTGGACCATAACATTTATCAGAGCGAAGGTTTACCTGCACCGGAAGATCCAGAGACAGCCAAGAAAGTAAAATTGCTGAATGAGAGTATGAAACAAAGCTTGGTTTAAGGTAATCCAGCACTAACCAATTTGGTATTTTGCGCAATGAAGCTGCACACACGCATTCACATGTTCATATTTTGAGAGTATGAAGCAAAGCTTGGTTTAAGATGTTTGGCATTGTTTGGTCATTTGTGACTCTTTCAAGTTGCATCATCCCCTTCCTCCAGGACAAAGAGGGATTGTTAGTGTAATATGGTGAAGAGAAAGATTGGATATTGTATAATCCTTATTCTGCCTTCTAGTGTTTGTTTGGTTGATGATTAATTGTATGTAAGCATCTTTTTTTTTCTTTATTGTATGATCATTTTTGTTTGTTTGGTTGATTGCTTGATCATTACTTGTATGTAAGCCATTTTATATGTTGAACTTGGTCTTTGCCCTCTAATTCAGGAGATTTAACCATACCTTTAACTCCCATGCTAGGGAGATTATTACAAAGTAATCACGATTTATTAGTTGCATTTTAATAATTGGTGGCTATTTGATCTTCTTGTTTTACATTATATGAAAAATGAGTAATTTTATTTTTTTTGTAGGTTTCACTAATGCATCCACATCACAAGGAACAAGTTGACAACATTAATGGCTATTGATAGAGGATGATTATTCTTATGTATTGTAAACCTTAACATCTTATTTGTATTGACTTTAGACTAATATATATTATTGTGTTATTTGTATTGACTTAAATATTTAGTGTTATTAGACAATATTAGTATTGGACTATTGATTGTGATGATGCTTTGGTATTGATTGTGATTATGTTTTAATTTTGAAGAAGGGTTGGTTATGGCCCGGTTTTCACCCGGTTTTCACCCGGTTTAATTGTGGCACGAAAGACTGTTGGTTTCATCGGGTCTAGGGCCGGGTCTGGGTCTAATAAATAGACTCGGTCTATATTTCGGGCCGGGTCTGGGTCACCTCAAACCCGGCTTCACCCGGCCCATGTGCACCCCTAAGACCCAATATATATTTAAGGTCGAATTTAGGTCAGGATAAACCCAATTTCACCTGACTCATGAACACCTTTATTCCATACGACATAAACAGACCCAGTACATTTAAATATTTTTATTTACATCAAAGGTTAGTGAGTTTATTCGTCTTAACCTACTAGATTGAATTATAAACATTCAGAATATTGTATTTCATTAATTAAATTGGATTTGGATTTATTTGGTTTGTTAGGAACAAATTTTCATAAGTGCTTGTCATAATCTAAGTTATTTCTTTCGTATTATTTTGTCGAAACTAGCTTTTTTTTTTTTGAAAAAAAAAATTATTCTACAGCTATATATAAAGTAAATTTCCATAGTAATCTATAAGATTTATGTAATTATTTAATTTGATCTTTGAGATTCTAATTTTATCATAGTGGTCTCCATATTTAATATCAGATACTATAGTAGTTTTTGGAGTTATTTTCGGTGTTGATTCAGCTGACGGAGTGATGATGTGAGAATTCTTTGTCACACTGAAAATTTTCAACAGTTAGATGACGTAGTAAGATTGTAATTAGATTCAATTTGGTCCTTCTCCCATTATAAAATCCCAATTGATCCCTAATTGTCCAGATTGCGTTTCTCTTTTTCGAACTCTTCTTTTTTCTTTCTCTTAATTCAAGCTCTCTGAACATCTGTAGTTAGTTGATATTGAAAAACTATGGTTTGGAAACACTTATGAAACTGCTTTGTGTTAGTTCTTTAGCTTTTAAATGAGTCTTTTTTTTTTTACTGGGGCTAAGAATGGGTTTAGAAATGGGTTCGGAAGTGATTTTGAGGGGGGCATTACTAGTACCACTTGTAACACATGCAACACCTTCTTCACGAGTAAAATACCAACCCAGTCCCTATTTATTTGCTCGAATCACAACGCAACTCTTGACAAAAAATATGATCCACTTCGGCCCTTGACATTGTGCTCCATCTATCAACGTAGTCCTTCTGCCACTTTCGCTGTTAAGGAGTAATGAAACTTGCTAATGTGTCTCGTTAAGCTGCTGAGGTGGAGGGTAAAGGTGGTGATGTAGATGTTAGATGCCCACGTGGCTTGTTAGAAAAGACAGGGGCCTATTTGTCCTATTCCACATGAGCACGAACGACGTTGTTTTGCTGTCCTAGAAGACGTTATTAGATGATTATGGTCGTCTTTCTCCTTTTGTTTCATGTTTAGAACCCTAAACCTCCATGAGGAGTAACAAAGAGCGTGGAAGTGAAAGAAGTGGGGTGAACGATGAAGGTAGGAGTATGGATGAATTTTATAAATATTTTGATCATCCTGCAGATCTGTCAGAGGTAATTGATAATGGAGTTAGGGAGAAAACTGTTTAGGGAGAGATGCATTCTAACAAGACCAGGAAGATATTTGAAATCACCTATAACAAGTGTAGCCAAAAAGATCATTACTACAAGACTTGCTCCAATCCTGCTAGAGATCCTAACTGAAAGCCTAGACCATTACTACAAGACTTGCTCCAATCCCCTAGAGATCCTAATTGGAAGCCTATGACTAAGAAGGGAAGAAGAGCTAGCAAAGAAAATGTTGCATCAATGGACTCTACCAACATCACATAGGTTACATTTGGATAGTGCCTGTGAAACAGATAGACACAGATACAAATACACAAAGAGACATATATATATAAAGATACACAATTACTTTTAATGTATTTGGTGATAATACACAAGACACAATGGTACAAATCAAATGTTAACTTTATCCTCTTCAAAATAACCTATATTTCATCACTACCAACACTACCCCATCACTGTTACTTCCAACCATAACCACCATTGATATTTTCATAATCAACCCAAATAATCACAAAGTGCAACATACCCTATTCTTAACCAAAACAAATCAAACAAGAATAAAAGTACTTCATCCCTTGTTATAAAGTGATCGTCAACCACCTAATTGATGTCCAGTGCTTTCAGATAAAACAATCGTTCATCACATAGATAATAAAATGCAGGAATTTAACACCTTTCTTTTTTTGTTGTATCCCATATCATAGTTATTCTTGTCACCTCACTTTTAAAATCATCAAGGTCTGATCTCCTTCATACTTTTTTTTAAATGAAAACAATTGAAATCAAAATTGAAAAAGAAAAAAAAAAGCGAAGATGAGAGGAGGGGTAAAGTTTAAGTCGGCAGAGGTGGAAGGCCAAATTGAAGGTCGCGCAGAGTTGGGAACGCGATGGCGAAGATTGAGCCTGTCCCACAATCAACTTGTGCTTGGCGACTGAGTTCATAGATTTGGACGACGATGGAGCCAAATCTGGAGAACGGTGGAACAGAATGACAGATCTAGACGAGTGAGATAAAGATGAGGAAGAGAAGAGGAAACGATGGCGGTAGTGGCAGTGACGGTGGTGGCGGTGGAGGAAATAGGAGTGAAGATAGAAAGAGGAGAGAAGAGGGAAGTGGGAGGAAGGAGGACAGAAACTGATAAAAGTAAAAAAGCCAAAATGGATAATTTTAAGAATAGCTAGGGATAAAACAGTCAAATTTTGTGTCTTATGCATTATGTCTTAATGTCTCAATTTTAAGAAATAACACTAAAAAATATATTTTATGTATATCTATCTATCACCGTGTCCATAAAAAATATGTCTCAGCAAATAAACAATAAACATATACTATTGTATTCATGTCTCAGTGTCCATGTCTCTCTAACCAAATGTTATCATAGGTATAATCATTTTAGGGTTCGATTTGTCCTATATATGAAAAGGTTGGGGGTTTAAGTGTCACATTATATTTTGGTAAGGGGTTTAATTGTTTGTAAATAAAATGCTCAAGTATTTAATTGATCATATCTAAACAATGATTTATACAGGTTCAGGGAGCAGAGAAAAATAGTTAGAATGCCAATTCTGTAGTAACTATTATGGATCCAGTGGTGAGTAGGTTTAGGGTTATATCTCTCAAAGTTGTGTTCATAATCTTGTCATTGTTTATAGCGAGCATCTATGACCATCAACTTGAACTTCTCTCACCCCCCGCAGACCAATATAGCGTCCCAAATGATGAAGCACCCAATTGTTAGACTACCATCTACATGCACATTTGTTCCAACTTTTGTGGTGCATCAGAATCCTTTCACTATTGTTAGGCCATCATTTTCATCATTCATCCCATCTCTTCCACTCCCATGCTCTTTGCTACTATTTATGGAAGTTTAGAGTAAAAAGGAGAAAGATGACAAGAATCATCTAATAACATCTTCTGAAGAAAACAAAATAACGTCATTCGTGCTCATGTGCAACAGGACAGATAGGCCCCTATTTTTTCTAACAAGCCTTTTCTAGCATCCACCTCACCACCTTAACCTACTACCTGAACAACTTAACGAGACACGTTAGCAAGTTTTATTACTCTTTAATGACAAAAGTGACAGAAGGACCGCGTTGGCAGATAGAGCACAGGGGTCAGGGACCGAAATGGATCGGTTATTTTTCAAGGATTGCGTTGTCAGTTGGGCAAATGGACAAGACTCGGATTGGTATTTTACTCCCTTCTCCATCTTCATCCTCCAAATACACCACTATCTCCTTGCCTATTAATACCTCTGAAATTGAAATAATATACTTGTAGTATACATCAACCACTCCTTCATTATTTTTACCACAAATGATCATCTCTGTTAGCTCTTTGTCGCTATTCAATTCCCTTAAACCATGCTCCAAGCCTCTCCAGGAATTAGCCACCAATAGTATTTTATGTTAGTATATTCAATCTATTTATAATAGTTTCTCACGTAAAACACATCTAATGTATTCACATCTATATCACTTACACAACTCTTGTTATTTAGTGAATAAGTCAACACCCTTTCTTTATTTTTTTTATCCCGTGATGAAACATAATATCCAGTAACTCATTCATCTGCAAAAAAATTAGAAAACATATCTTTAGAATACAAAAAATTGATTAAGACATCAAGGTATAACAACATTTCAGTTCATGACAACCATCTCTCATCCCCATTCTAAATGGTCAATCCAATCCTGATCTATTTGAAAAAACAGAATATAAACTCCAACTCACCAGAAAATCTCTCAAACCCTAGTAAATAAAGGAACCATAAAAATCCATTGTTACCGGTGCCATTAACATAACCATTATACGAAATATTCAACATAAAAAAAACGAATTGAGGTTACCTTCACTATATATAGTAATGTCGTAAATGTCTGTTTCTAGGTGAGGAGATGATGATCTAATCCACCAGTTCAACATCACCAGCGTCATCGCAATACAAATAAATGCAAGAAATTGAATCCTTGTTTTTCGCCATTGAAAAAAAAAGAGAAAAAGAAAAATAATAGTGAAAGCGCAGAAGACGAACAAATTTGTGTGTTTGATCACAAACTATTTTTTACTTACATTTGTATCCAAACAGTATCATCTTGCTCAATAATGGACGCCAAATCAAAACAACGTCGTTTTGCATTGGTTACCTCCAACATGGTAAGGAATAGTCACATCAATATTTCGTCAGCTGATTTAGCATCGAAAATAAATGTAAAGACTACTATGGTGTTTGAAACTAAATGTAAAAACTATTATAAAAAAATCAAAATTTCAAAAACTAAATTAAATAATGAGGAAAACTCAGGTGTAATCGACTTCACGTGAAGTTGATACTTGAGACCCATTAGATGATTTGACTAAATTTTCATCTATTTCAGATATCAACTTCATATGAAGTCGACTTTACCTGAGTTTTCATCTTAAATAATTGAGTAAATTTCAAGGACAATGATGAGAATTTACTCGCTATATATACAAGCAATCAAAACCGAGATCTCATACATGTCTGCGGAAAAAAATCGTGTACAGATCATCTTCGTTCTTAATGTTCTTCCCACAAGTTCGTTCCAACACCTGTTCTTCGTTCTTAATGTTCTTCGTAGAAGTAAATTCCAAAACATGTTCTTCAAATTATTATAGAATAACGATGAAATCAAAACCCACCTACTCAGATACGTAGAAATAAAACTAATCACACTTTGCCAGATCATAAGTTGAGTTGATCTCGCCGACATTATTCTTTTGTCAATTCCATCACTGTCACTGTCTTTTTTTTTCCTTTTTAATTTAAACCTTTTAGCCGTCCCATCTTATCTTATATATTTATCTGTCTAACAGATCGATGATAATTGTAGGTTCTTACTGAGGCACAATACATCGACTTTTGATGCTAAATTAAGTCAAGTCAATTATTCCACGAATAAAACAAGAAAGATTCTTAGGGATGGCCTGATTTTGAGGGCTGCAACCATTAATAA
>NC_029793.2:15702839-15704838 GCF_000816755.2 Arachis ipaensis | reverse complement strand
GTAATTTATGTCCAGTTTCTATTATAATAATAATAAAATTTTTATTATAATAAAATATGATTTTAAATACTAATTTTAAAATACTTACATTTTTATAGCACACTTAAATTAATCTAAATTTAATAATTTACTATAAATGCTAATCCAATTTAGATAAAAGAAATCAAGTGCATTCTAATTTAGTATACTTTCGAATCAATCACTCAAATAAAAGTATAAATGACTTTTGATAAACTAACTCTCTTTACCTGTTGTATATCTAATATAAATTTATTTTTAGATAAAAGAGAAATTGAACACACTAAAAAAAAAAAAAAACCAAAAACTATGGGTATATTATTTGAATTAGTTCGAATTGGTTGTCTTTTTTATTGGATGAATCATCATATATAGAGCTTAATATCTCTTTTTTTTTAATGTAGAAAAAAATTTTCTTTGATCAAACTAATCGTTGCACTCTTCAATATTATAGGCGTTGGCTTTGAATGTGAATTGTTTTCTTGTTTAGCTTGATTATAATGTGCAACAACTTTCCAAGAATATATGAGCTTATTTTGAAGTGTATTTCTCAATCACTTATTATTTTGCTTGAATCATTGCTAATTGTGATTTTTGATTATTCATACTTTAATACCTACAATACTCATAAAAAAAAAAATAAGTTAGAATATGAAATTTTAATTATGTTTGTTATCACAAGATTAATATTCAATACTTAATTCAACAAATTAAAGATAATTTTATTATAAAAAAATTAATAAAATAATTTAGGATAAATATGTAATTTTTTTTCTAAAGTGAAATTTTTTTTTAAAACATTTAATTTTATTTAATTTAACTTTTTATGTTTGAAATATTTTTTAGTTTTACCCGCATAACTAATTTTTTGACAATTAACAGTTAGCAATCATTTTTTTCATAACAATTTTAACCTTTTTAATCGTACACCTCAATCTTAAACCTAACCCAGTTTTAACGCCAACAACTACCACTACCATTGTTACTACCATGACTATTGCTCCCCAACCTAAAGTATCACCTTGGTGATGACTCGCTACCACTTTCCACCCCAAATTTTGATAATAATAATAATAATAATAATAATGCAAAATTAACTAAGACTTAAGTATTTAGTTTATTTTTTAATTAAGAGATCTTGAATTAAAGTATTATAAATAACAATATATATTGAGTTTATGGAAATTAAGATTTTTTTATACTATTTGTTTGTTGAAACACAATTTTTTTATAAACACGATAGTACATAAATGTACACAAAATAAATGTATTTAGTATTCCTAAAAAATATTGAGACATAAAGACACAATCAATTAAATACAAATTTTTATACTTTTATTCCTTATTAACTTTTAAAATACTAATTTTATTCCTACTTCTAACCCCTCTTTTCCCCCTCTATCCTTCCCCTATTCCCTATTTCTTGGCGTGGCTCACTGTCCTCCTTTCTCCCTTCTCTATCTTTCCTCTACCACTACCTTCTCCCTTCATCACTGCTCCTTCTACCATCACCACCGCCTTCTCCCTCTTTCTCTAGCCAAACCCCGCCTCTTTTCTTCTTCCACTACAACAAAAACGTTAATTATTGTCGATTTTACTGTCAAATTTATCGGTGAATTTTACAACAATGGTAACACTAAATTCGTCATCCACAATATGTTACCATCAGATTTATATTTTTTCGACCCTAAATCCAATAGTAACAAGTGGCATGAAAAATTATTTACTGGACGCGCATTTTACCGTCAAATTTAGGGTAAAAAAAATTCGACGATAAGGCAATTAAATGATACGCGCCGTTTTGGTCCGACATATTTATCATCCACAAATCAGATTTATATTTTTTCGACCCTAAATCCAATAGTAACAAGTGGCATGAAAAATTATTTACTGGACGCGCATTTTACCCATTTTACCGTGGTAAAAAAAATTCGACGATAAGGCAATTAAATGATACGCGCCGTTTTGGTCCGACATATTT
>NC_029793.2:15693373-15699175 GCF_000816755.2 Arachis ipaensis | reverse complement strand
TGTAAATTTGTCAGTAATAATTGGAGGAAAAAAAAGAAAAATTGGCACGATCATTACCGATGATAACATAATTAAATGAAACGCACTGTTTTAGTCGCAAGCTGTGCATTACTAGCATATTTTCCACGGTAAATCCGGCGGTAAAATTGACCATAAATTCAAATTTGCGAACTATTTCTTTCCATTTCTGCAACATCATCAACCTCACTTCTCTCCCTTTTCTCTTTCTCTCTCGCCGTCAGCCCCCTACCATCGCCACCATTTACCGTCAGATCGCCATTGTCGACCACTTTCCACGACTCCAGCCATCGTCATCGTCGAGGAGCGTCTACCAGGATCTTGTTTCTACCGCGTTGTCTCCCTTGCAAGTTGTTGCCTCTGTCGTTTGCCGTGGCCGCTTGTCTTTGCTAGCTACGACACAACCCTTCCTCTTGCATCCAGGTATATCTTCTTCCCTTCCTAAACCTTAAACCCAGTGACCACCGCCGGTGCTAGCACGTCGGAAAAGTCTTCTGTGTCGCCACTATCTCCAACTAAGTGAGTTATTACAAAATTGTCATATATGTTAAATTTAGAGTAATTAATTTTGTAATTAGTTTTGAGTAATTAATTTTGTAATTAGTTTTGAGTAATTACGTATTTTTTATTTCTAATTAAGATATAGAATTTTAATTCTCATTTATAAATCATCTGTTGTGAAAATTGTGATATATAGTTAATTAGTTATGTTTAGTGTAATTAGGATTTAAATTATATTAGGTTAAGTTGGTTAATTAAGTTAGTTTATAACTAAAGGTTATCAATGGCCTAGAGAAGGGGGTTGAATCTATGACCTCTTTTAACTTTGCTCTCTTTAACTTCAAACTGGGCTTAATTCAGTGTTGCTGTTGTGTCTGCCTTGTTGATTATGCAGGAGACAATTAAGTTTTGTCTCCTAACGATTGATTCAGAAACAGAGCTAACAAGATACTTTTGAGTATGCTGAGTTGTTGTGATGTCTAATGGATTGATTTTGCAGGAGGCAGTTTTATTTTGTCTCTTATCGAATGAAATCAGATTCAGAACAGAGAGAAAAAAATGACACAATCATATCTCCTAATTCAACCACTTTGTGCAATGTAGCCTACATCCAGTCTCCACTACAACTATGGCAGAATTTTCACTTTCTTTTGCAAAGATTACAATCGCCAATTTTTTTAGGATTCTACCCAATCCTATCTGGGACAAACCCAGCTTCTACCCAAGCTAGATTTGGCTAGGTTCACTCCCTAAACTTTCAACCACTAAGTGCTCACCCAACTTAGCAAGAAAATTCTTTGAGAATCATGAATAAAAAACAGAAATATATACAAAAGAGTTTGACATAATTTTTTGGCTTTTCAAGATTACTTTCTTTGCCTTTTCTTTCAATGACTTTTATTGATACATCACTTAATGCCTTTTTTCTTTTGATAAGAAACAAAGAAAGATGAATACTGAATAACAGAAAATTTAATATAAAACCATGAAGGAGAAGAAGGGATAGCTTGAAAGCTATGAAAACCCAAACTGTGTACTCACTCATTATTTCAATTTTTGGATCTTTATCCTTTTTAAAGAGTAAAGCTTACAAAACTTGAACTTGGTTGAACACCTTTGACTTGTTCTTCTTCCCCAAATATCATAACAGTAGCGTAGAGAAGAGATAGGATAACAGTAGTGATTAGGGTTGGCATGCATTCTCACCTAGTTGCTTCTCTTTCTTTCTTTTTCTCTTGGTTTCAAGGATCTGAGCCATTCATCCATTCTTTGACTCTAAGTTTTGTTTTTGACCTTTGATTTGTAGCAGTGATACATAACCTCCATTTTTGTCATTTTACTCAAACAGTTCATCTAGGAGAAAGGCATATTCAACAAATTACAATGGACGCACAAAGATAAAAATATTGTTCTAATTTTCCTTTTGATTTGATTTTTGCTTTTGTGCCCTAACCTCAGACTTTTTGTAACACCCTACCACACAGAGCTTTACACCTAGGATGTGAAACAGAGGTGGTGAGGTGCTACGATCTCTAAAATAAAATACATACTTATAATAGTAGAAAGAATATAATAAACTAGGAGCCTTGAAAAATGGGTAAAACAAAATTTGCGAAATAAACAGCGCAATGCTCGAGGAATAGAATTACTTGCGTGCTAAGAAACTTAGAGGTTTTAAATGTGAAAATGCGAAAGAGTAGATAGAGATCCAAGGATACAGTGAAACTAGCTCCTGACTTAGCCTGCGAAGCCAAGGCTGGCCGGAGAATATTTACATATATACGTAAGTATTCCAAAAACCCAAAATACAAAAATAAGTTCCCTAACTCTCCTGTAACCTCTATGAGGAACAAAATAATCAAGTTTCTTGGAAAGAAAGCTAAGTACATATACATATATATACAAACTAAGAACCCAAATACAATCCAGGGACTACTCCGCTTCAGGAAATCTAGACGCCTAGCGAGGAGTCTCTCGACCTACATCTGAAAACAACAACACAGTATGGGGTGAGAACCGGAGGTTCTCAACATGGTAAAGGTGCCACGCATATAATAAATAAGGTCCTGGGAATGCCAGAGGCAATCCTAGAACTCCGTCATTCAGTTATCAAACTTAATTTCTAAACATAAGCCATAGATAGGGGTAGATAACCTAAAGATTCCTGAACTTACTCACTTTTTAAACCTAACATAACTTCAAACCATTTCACCTTTCCCCCGTTCCTCCGTCATCAATAAATCATGCAGAGACAAGCAATCAAACAAGTTCACTCACAAGTAAGAAGCAGATAGTGCAAATAGCAAGAATAGCATGTAGCAGGATGTATATTCAATTAGGCAATCTCAGATAATGCATAGCAATCAAAACAAACAAATGCACATGATGCATGCCTGTCCTATGGCTGATAAGGCTCATTTATCGGTTATCCAGCCAACCCGACAAGTTCGAAAACCTTAGACTGTCCCCTGTCACGCATCCCCAATAATCTATGCATAGATTTCTCATTCATTCATCATATAATCACTCAATGGGGGCTATCCATACCCAGGAATTTATACGTGCCCGGTCACCCTTACGACGTAGGGTTAACAGAGTATCGAGATTCAACATGGAACACGTGGTGGCAAGCCACAGTTCTTACCATGGAAACTCGTGTCTCAGATATCATTATTCATAAGCCATTTCATTTTCATACTCAATATATAATCATTTATCAAGCCATGGCATAAAACTTCATTTAACATTCTCGTCTTCTTCATATAACTCATTGTTTTACCTCTTACTTCATCTCCAAGTTATCTTATTTTCCTAGCTCCCATTTAGCTACTGGACTTAGTACTATACCCTAAGTCTAAAAGAGAGGAAAATAGAGGTTTAGAAATGAAAATCTGGTTTAAAA
Organism: Arachis ipaensis; assembly: GCF_000816755.2. Taxonomy (NCBI): domain Eukaryota; kingdom Viridiplantae; phylum Streptophyta; class Magnoliopsida; order Fabales; family Fabaceae; genus Arachis; species Arachis ipaensis. Next base: position 15,695,754 of record NC_029793.2, on the reverse strand, counting down.
CACCCAAAATCCAGTTTTGTAGCAAACAGAGGTCACGCGTTCACGTGGGTCACGCGCACGCGTATAGAGAATAGCATATCACGCGTACGCGTGAGTCATGCTACGCGTGATCATGCGCATTGGCCTCTCACGCGCACGCATGGCTACTCGCGCATGCGTCGTTAAAATGCCACACCACGCGTACGCGTGGGCCACGCGTACGCGTGGATGTACGTTTTCCAAAAATTGGCAGAATGCCCAGAAAGCTGCTACAAACCAGTTTTGATATCTTGCAAACACAGTTTTCACCCTAAACCTCAATCGTCCATAACTTCCTCTACAAAATTCTATTTTTCACAAAATATATATCGTTCAAAAGTTTGTAAAATCACCTTTCATTTGAAACAAACCACATTTCCATCCAAAATTTGAGAAGCAAGTTATGGACTCCCGAAGTTCATTCAAAATCAACTTTTTTACCAAAACCACAAACCACATTTTCCTTTCAAACCTCTTCTCCATCCAATTTAGCATACCACAACCATCAACATAATCAACCATCAACCATAACACAACAATTCTAACAACCTTAGCTCATTAACATCATGTTCCACCCAATTTACCAATTTAGCCACAAACCACATATTGCTACACATATTCATTCTTACCATTTTCATGAAAATCTTCAATCCTCATTACAACACTAATTGTCAAGTCAATACCAACAAGATCAAATCATATCATTCACTATCTCAACCACACCATTACCTTGCCAAAATCATCACCCTTCATTTATCACCAACATACAAGCATATACACATACATACGTTTAATTCCTATTATTAATTACTCAACACCATACCATATCAATTTATTCATCAACATCACAAACACTAACCATTTAATAGATCAAACCATTTCAACCTATCCTATAATACTCTAGCCTAAGTTTTCACACAACCTTATATATTAAACGCACGAAACCTAAACCATACCTTAACCGATCACTTTATTTAGTCCAAGACAGCCCCCCAAGGTCACAACACAGCCCGTCAAGCTTCGAGAAACCAGCCACAAGCTTAACCTCAATCACCACCAAGCTTCCAAATGCTTACTTTTCAATTCCAATGCTTATATATAAACTCAATTCACACCTAATACACACATATGCTCCAAATTTAGCTTCTTCGTAATAAAATCAAAATTGATTAGGGTTTAGGTTGTTCTTACCGTACCCATATGCATAATAACTCAAGCCCAATAAGCTCCGGAAGCTAAATCGAACCTAAAACACTAAATTGGGCAAGATTTCATCACAACAGTTCAATTTCACCATAGAAAAGGGGATAGAGATTCTGAAACGAAAATGGAGCTTACCGGTGAAATTGATCTGACATAAATGTAGAGCTCGACGCGCTGGACGCGTGGCTGCGAATGGTGCGGCGATCGGAGCTCGAACGAAAAAGTTGTGGTAGTTAGAAGATTGATGAGGGTTAGGGAAGTTTTTTCTCCCTCACCAACGTTGTTCAGCATTTATGGTGATAATGGGGAAGAAGATGATTCTGTCCCCTTTTTAAGTATGGGTTTGGTTTGGGTCCCGGTTCAACTGGTTCGGCCCATCCGGTCTAATTTTAGGCTGAATTTTTCGAAATTGCTATCAAAATTCTCGTTTTGAAGAGCTCTATCCTATTTTGATATTAGTTTTACATTTTTAATTTTTCTAATTAAAATTCAATTTATTAATTAATTATTTACCGATTTTAGCGGAGTTTACACTTTTTCTTTTTTTTTTCTTTGTTGCTTGGATATGAAAATCACATTTTCCTTTTGATTGAACCCTTAGCCGAGCAATCATTTTTGCTTGTGAAAAATTCTCTTTCTTCCTTAATATAGGGTTAGTCACAAAACTAAAGAAAGAAGAGAGTGTTTGATTATTTGGTTTCAGACCAATTGATTTTGGGTCAGAGGAGAGTATTACTTCCTTCCTTAGTTTTTTATCAGCAACAATTATCATGGGCCATATGAGAATGAATTGTTTTGCTATTGTGCCTTTTTTGTTGCATTTTCATTTAATTGTTGGCCTGCATAATGATTAAACAAATTACACACAGAATTTGAAATTTTGACCCAAGATTATAATGTTTAGTCATTATTAAATTATTATTTTTTTCAAACTCAACAATAACTAATTAAGATAATTAATTAAATAAATCGGTTTAGGATTTACCTTAGGATTTAAGTTAGATTAATTTAGACTTGAATTTAGGTAAATTAAGTTAACTTTAGTATCAATCATGATTTTGAGATTAGATTAATTAATTTTAAGAAATGCTATTAATTTTTTATTATTAATTTTTACATTTGACTAACCTTATTTCTATTTTAGAATTTTTTTTATTTGA
>NC_029793.2:15690001-15693271 GCF_000816755.2 Arachis ipaensis | reverse complement strand
ATACGTGGGTTATTTGCGTAGTACTAAGGTTGGTTTTCTGTTTCTAAACATGTTAAATTGTTTAAGTTTTATGCTGGACTTACTTTTTTTAGGATAGGGTTTTAGGACGGAAGTGGAAAAATATTGTGTAGTGGTACCTTCTCGAAACCCTTCTTTGCTGGAAAATTACGGAGTAATAAGGGGATTCGCACTGGAACGACTAGGATTTTATATTTTATTGAATGTGTGTTTGTTTTAATTTATGCCTACAATTATTTTCTCTATGAAAATTGATAAATTTTTTTGGCAGAGGTCTTTGAATTAAGAAAAAACGCTGCCGAATTTTCATTAAAATTGTTTAAAACATGTTTGCTTTGTGAAAAATGAAAATTACATTTGGTAAAGGATTCTAATTATAAATGAAACTCTGTCAAAATTTTTAAAAATTTTAATAAATTGTGTTTTTGCTTGAATTCTAGGTTGTTTGTTGCAAAATGATTCCCAGTCACCGATTGTAGATGTATGATAGGGATAACGGTCAATGAAGGAGGGAGGGGTTACATAACTATTTTTGGACGTATGATCATTTTGTTATATAACTACATTGCACGCTAGGAACATAATTGTTTTCATTCTTGTTTCAGGTAGACATGACGACATGCAGAGGTGTCGCAAGTCATCTTCGTGGTCGAGGTAGAGGGAGGGTGGCTATTGGTACTCATGGGACTTCTCAGTCATCACCTTTTACCTCAGCTACACCTGGGATGTCACAGGCACTGGATGCATAGGATCAAACCTTCATCATGATCCCTAACCCCAATTATGTAGGTCTTTCTGTTGCGCCATCCTCGCCTCTAAGAAGTCGTCCAACTGCTTTACTAGAATGGACTCCTCCACTCATTCAGCAGGCCACTACATTGATGATGCCACCTCTAGTGACAGACACCACAGTACCGGAATTCTCTCATGGATCCCAATTAGATGCCCCGGCACTGTCGCCCGGTCATTAGGATGACGATTTGGCTTTATGGCCTGACCACGTAAGTACTATTTTAATTGGTTTTAAATGCAATATATTTTGATGACGGATTCAAGCATTGCTAAGCCACAAATAGGACCAACAAGACATCGGTCAGGTCGTCCAAGTATACTGGCAGGTGAGCGACTTTCACGAAGATAAAGGCCAGGCTGGTATGTAACTTGTTTTAATATGTTATGTTCATTTTATATTTAATTTTTAAACTAATTGCACTTGATTTAACCTATTGTTTCAATATGTGTGGTCTAAGTCGTTGGATCGAGAGGCAACGATGGCTGAGATCTTCAAGTATAGTTACACTTTGAAGGAGAACAAGGAGAGATTTGCAGATCAGTGGTCTGCGAATTATTATGTAAGTAAACATTATGATTTATTTCATAACATATATTCATTTTAAATTAGTTATCGTCCTAATCACTTTTGTATATATTGTGGTAGGAATCCAACATGCAAAACTTGGAGGCTGCGACCCAACAATCTCAGCAAAGTGGGGAGGACGACAACAACTCCTGATGTGGTGTGGTGCCAAACCGCATCCAAGCCATACAAGAATCAATATCGTGTCTACGAGTTGGGATCGTTCTTCGCCAACAACCTTCACACCTCCACCTTGAGGGTTTCGTCCACCTCATCCACTAGCCCTTCCAATCCTTAGGACGTCAATTTACGAGAGCAGTTTCACAGCCACACCTAGAGCCTTCTGAACTAGGGCCACCAGCTATATCTGGCTGAGAAGAGGTATAACGAGCTCTTCGCACGTATAATAGTAAAGGATGCTTGCGATGTAGAGGTAGAGTCCCTAAGCCAGGAGCTTAAGCAGGAGCTGGAGTAGATTCATCGGATGCAATACCAAATGGCAGTGTGCTATGACCAGATACGCGTTGGTGGCAGCACCGCTTTTGGAAGGGGCTCCTCACCCTCTACACAGGCACCAACATTACCACTTAGACCGCTACCTCAATAGCACTAGGGGGATGACGACGACTAAGATTGTCAGGTCCCGTAGTGATTAGAATTTTGTTTTGCTTATTTTGACATTATTTTATCTCTTTGACTTTTTGTTCTGTACACTTGTTATTTAACATTATAATTGACTGTTTTTATTAAAAAGAATACTTAATTTTCATTAATTAGGATTTTCACTAATTATAGTTGATAGTTTGTTGGTATAATGAGTTCTAACAAGTTCAAAAAAAATAAATAATAAAAAAAATAAAAAATTATGATTACTGTCAGATTTATCGCTGGTAAATTTTAATTTCGTAAATATAAAATAATAGATTACGGTCAGATTTAACGGGAATAAATTTAATGGTAATAAGGCACGAACCCAAAATTCATGGTGCCAAAGTTACCGTCGAAAGTTATCCGACAATAATCACCATCATAATTTTGCCAAATATTTAATAGAATCCATCGTTAATTCAGCCAAAAATTACCGACAAATTTTAAAATTCGACAGTAACCAGATACCGGCAAAAATTTTACTATTTAATTGTGTTTGACGTTAAATTTGATGGTAATAATTTTATTGGTAAATTTTTTATTATTCTACCGTAAATCTAACGATACTCGACTAATTTTTTGTAGTGTTCTCTTTTTGCAGATATGCCTTGTGCCACCGGGATTTGCTCCTCTTCCACCTTGTTCCCCTCTCGTCATTTTTTTTTCCTTTTTTTGAAGAATAAATGGTGTTTTTGTTTATTCTTGTAAAATTATTGTTAATTGATTTTTAGTAAAGTGTGTGATGACGAATTTTTCACATTCACAAGAATATAGTATATATATAATAATAATAATAAAGTTTCAAAAGAAAAAAAATATAAATATAAGAATTATGACATAGAAAACCATTTTTTTTTTGTTAAACCAGAGGCACATATTTCTATCAAAAATAATCTTATCGAACATTTGAGATTTTATAAAAGAAAAAAAATTAGTTCTTCTAGTATAATTTTTTCGTAGCTCTAGAAAAATACTCAAAATAATGAAAAATCCAGCAATCTTGGCTGGTATAAGCCAATGCGCCACTAAAGTATGTTTATTTTTATTTGAAAGTTTAAGCTGACCCATGCTTATCTGCTCGAAAGTCTCATGCAGAATCCTTTTAGTTAGATAAAATTAATTAATTAAGGATAGTCATTTGGCGCTTTCCTACCTAGCTAATTATGGACGTGGCCAATAAGATCCAGGCGCAATTTCCCTTAAGAAGAGAGAATCCAAAGTTATATATGCATTGGATATTTAATTAT
>NC_029793.2:15651486-15689914 GCF_000816755.2 Arachis ipaensis | reverse complement strand
ATAACATACATTATTGTAGTCCAAGTAATATACAAGTTCCCTTTCACAAGATAGGAATCTAAGATTTTAATATGTTCGAATTAAAGTACAAACATGTGAATGGCATCCAGTAATAAATTAATTGAATTTGATACACTAAAAATATAAACTATTTTATATAGTTACTTGAAGTCTATCAATTGTTTTGGATAACATTTAAATAATATATATATGTACTTTTCTCTGTAAGTATATAAATGGTTGTTATTTTTATTGACTTAATGATATGTGTAATTAAAAGCATAAGTAAAACATCTTTACACTAATAATGGTGCGTGCATTGAAATTAAATTTAGAGAGACTGTAGGAGGATAATACAAAAATCAAACAACATAAACAATAACATAAAAAATTAATTAATTTTAAATTAATTATTAAAATAAAATCAGATTCTCAATTAGCTGGTGTAATCAATTTTTGAATTTGAATAATTAGAATTAGGTAACGTAATCTTTTCATAACACACAGTAATACTACATTTCTATTCCATTTCAACCCTCCTACTTCTACGCCACTCACACCGTCGTTAAGCCCAACGGTCCTCTCCTTCCACTGCTCAGCCTGACACACCTCCTCCTCCGCCGTGCCTCCCCTACCATCCCCGCAGTGTGCCGTCGCCGATTTTTGAAGCTGTCTTGCGTTCTCTCCTCATAACATCGACGTTGCAGGAGGCAAGCGACGTGATCGCGCTGCATCTCTATTATTCTGCTGTCGCTGTCTCTGTGCAACCTTGCGCCGCTGTTGCTTCCTCGCGCCGTAGCCGTGGTTGCATTGTCACACCACTCTTCCCTGGTGGCGTTGTTGCCTCGCGATCCGGGGGCGCCGTTGCTGCTGTCTTGCACCCCTCTCCCGTGTTACTGCGTTGTGCCGTGTGTCCTCCCTCGCGTCACCGTCTTTCTTCTGCCACCTTTCTTTTTCTTCTTCTTTCGCTGTGATTTGGATTTTCTTAAGGTGTTTTGGATGTTTCCTTTGCTCTTAGGTGGATGTTTCTTTTTATTATACATAGATGTTTTTTAGTATAGGATTACGAATGTTTTTTACTCTTAATTGGATGTTTCTTTTTATTGACGATGGCAACGTAATAGGAGAGGCGGCGATAAAATAGATGTGGTGAAAATAGGGTTAGGATATGTGAAAGTGAAAATAGATAACAGAAAAGGTTGAATGTTAAAGTCAAGTTGAAAATAAGAATAGATAATCACATTGAGATGTTTTTCTTTATGTTTAATGAATCTGGGATACAATCTGTTGTTTACGTTGTTCACATCTTCTGTCGTTTATCTAACGAAATTTTGTTAAATTTACAATGCATGGTTTATATGTGTATGTTGGTGAATAACAGTCTTAAATTCTTAATGGTGTTAATTCTTTTTCTTTATAATATCAAAGGCAATGCAACTAATGATTAATGGTCTCAAAGTAAAATATTAGTGTGATTCCGCACTTAGAAATGCATATATAATATAATATAATAAAAGAATAAGCATGCCGAGGTAGGTCATATTTTAAGGTTCTAAAACTCAGGTCGTTATAAAACAACTTATAATGTATGCAATTTTAAATTAAAGTAGTTAATAATACAGATTTGATATTAATAAACGAGGAATCACAACAATAAATTGGACATAAATGCATGTTAGCCAAACAATTTCACTTGAAAGCCTGTCAGCCAAGAATTAAGTTATATTTGGTTGGAAGGAAAGAAATAAAGAGGAAGAAAATAGAAAGGAAAGAAAAGAAATTGAGTAGATTTTTATTTTTTTTTAGATGTGTTTGGATGGAAGAAAAATAAGAAGAAAAGAAATGTTATAAAAAGATAATTTTATCCTTATATTATAAAATATATTGAAAAAAGTGAAAGGATAGTATTGGAAGTAAAAAAAGAAAAATTAGTTTTCTCTCCATTTTCTTTCTAATGTTGGAGAGAAAAAAATTAATGGGTCCCACCAATTTTTTTTCATCCATTTTCTTTTCTCTCTAGTTTTTCTCCTCAATCAAACAATGAAAAATAATCATTTTTCTTCCCATTTTCTTTCCTCTCTTTTCTTTCCTTCCATTTTCCCTTCAAACAAACATAGCCTTAGAGTATGACGGATCAACCAATATTAGACCAAAGATGTTGAACTCTAATTTAAATAAAGGAAAAATAAAATTAAAATAACACCTCAACAGTAAACGTGCCACGTCGAATTCCCACTTAACATTGCTAAGGAATATTCACTACAACAAATTCTGGCTGAGGCAACCCTTTAAAAACGTTGCTTATAATAAGGAAAAATGTTGCCTTTGATCAAAGGCAACACTTTCCGACAAAACGCAACGCTTTTTGGGGGGTTGGCTATACGGGCGTTACCTTTGGTCTAAGGCAACGCTTTTGTATATCAAAGGGAACCCTTTTTATAGCAACCTTCAAGAAACGTTGCCTTTTCTACAGAAAAAACAACTCCACGTAAAGGTTGCCTTAGAGGACCCAAACATAACACTTTAACAAAGACTTTATGGCAACCCTTTTTACAAGTTGTATTTTCTAATACATAAAGCAACACTTGTTCAAATTTTTTTAAGTTGCCTTTTCATAGACCTAAAGCAACACTTATCTAAGTTTATTTGCAATTATTTTTTTTTAATACCTAAAGCAACACTTTATTGAATTTTTCTTAAGTTCTCTTTTTTATATCTAAAACAATATATTTTTTACCTTTGTTATATTTATAGGATATATAACATATACTAATGATGCCAAGGCATCTTAGGCTAGTTTCACTAGCATTTTTCTATTAGTTTTAGTTGTTTTATGCATTTTCTTGAGCTTAAAGTAACCAAGAATGGTTAAATGAATAACAAAGCAATGAACCATCCAAACAGTATGATTTTGATGCAAATTCCATGAGTTTTTAGTTTTCAACAATAATTTTTTTCATAATTCTTCCGAACAACATTCTAGACTTTATTTTTTTCCTTAAATACTCTTAATTTTAAATAATAATTTTTTTTCTATAATTCTAGCCTTTATTTTTTTCCATAATAATGAAAATCAGAATCTTTTTTGACTTTATAATTAATGTGTTCATGTACCTAGTTACAATTTTATTAGGTATAATGCAATTTGTTTGAGATGCAATGGATGTATAAATATCATTCTATGCGGTGCAAAATCCATATGATTCTTGGGTAGTGCTATGGTGATGAAAGAAATATTTTTTAACTGCTGAAGAGACGTAAATACACAGGCTACTGAACATGTGTTATCTTGTTTTCTGAAGGACAGCACGTCCTGACTAGAAGAAGAAGCTGCAGACTGTGACCCATGAAAAAAGATCATTTCCCCTCATGCGTCATAGTCTGCAGTTGCTTCTTCCTGTCAGGATGTGTCGTCCATCCGGTCTATCGCTCCATTTGAGAGTGACATAAGCCTGCCTTTCCCTTATGGGAAGGAATAAACTTCACCGCAGGGAACTGGCCTCACAGAGCATCATAGTCAGCACGATAGCTCCATAGTAGCCACGGTAGCTTTGGTTATTACAGGAGAACGCGCCCATTCATGCAGAGGATCTACCGGGATTATCGACTCCCCTAATGTATAGGGCAGGAGCCAGTGTTGGCTTGTGCGAAGATAACATGTGTTTAGTAGCTTGTTTCTCCACGTTTCTTCAGCAGCTAAAGAAAAATATCTCTTTCATCATGATAGTATTGGTCATGATTCTTTACTACTCATGCTAGATATATTTATTCCATATTGTTTAAGGTCTCATGACTCATATGGTGCTCCTTCTCTTCGTTATACATTTTTCCTGTTTTATATATGTAATATGTCTTTAAAAAAGATCATTGTAGATCTACATCAACTCAATAAAGTACCAAAAAATTATATTATAATATTTGTTAAACATACTTTTTGTGAATGTTTTGGGCAACACGACTACCTGCATTGCTTCATTGAAAGGGACATCAAATTGTGGATAATTTGAATGTTTCATTGGAACACATTCATCTAAGCCGCATTCACATACATATCTAAGTGGCAGGATTGCATTTTCATAAACCTAAAAAAACACTTATCTAAGTTTATTTGCAGTTATTTTTTTAATACCTAAAACAACACTTCATTGAGTTCTTCTTAAGTTTTCTTTTTTTTATATCTAAAACAATATATTTTACTTTTGTTATATTTATAGGATATATAGCACACACTAACAATATTTAAATATTTAAATTCAATTTAATCAATGTAGGGAGAATAAGCTAATAATATATATTGCATGTATGTAGAAAGGTGTTCTAAGTGCCAATTAACATACTTACTACTTACCAAGAAAAATAAATAATAAACATAAGTAAACAAAGTACATGTTTTTCTCATTACGAACAAAAATTATTTAACATTTATCATGAGGCAGCAACTTGCTCTCCAAGCGAGTTCAACAACTCCTTCGAAGACCTCTCCTCGATGACGATTTCTTCTCCGAAAGAAAGTGACAGATCAATTGAAGTCAGCGGTGCAGCCACATAAAAAGGTACATTGTGAAACTTGGCACACAAAAAATTCTATAGGTCCCAATTTTGTTGGCAGTGTCACCTGCAATGACATTTGAAAGAAGATAACGATAAAACTAATGATAGCTTTCTTACTTTAGAAAACAACCAAACAAATGATAGGGTATTTCCGATTTAACTCAATGTACCATTTGATGCAACATTGATTCTAATGATAAAAATTTGAGGAGTTCTACTTCTAGGATTTTCCCTGTCCTTTTTCAAAAGTTATACATCTAAATTCTAATGTCTTTTTCAATTTTTGAGAACAAATCCATGATGCAGAATGTAGAACCAAGATAAAAAAAACCAGCAGCAATGTCAGATACAAACAAAGTTGAAACAACATCAATTTAACACCTTACTCCTTCCAAACAACTTTCTAAAATGCCTCTAAACATAATACATTATAAAAGTTAAAGTTAAAGTTATTTTCAGTCAATAGATGGAGAAGTGGGTCTCATTATTACTTGTTATCATTAAATTAAATTATTATTATTAACTTTTAATTAAAATTTTTATTATATATGTTTATGATTATGTAATACTTTTACAAATAAGCTCAAACTTAAATTAAAGCCGGACAAGACACATAGTTTTATGTCTAAAAAGTTTAACATAGTTTCCTAAGAACTTGAAAACAGTCGCTACTAAAATATAACTTAGCATAGCAGAAAAAGCTCTTATCAAGGATTCAAGAAAAATGGAACTGCAGTTAAGAGATTTAGAAGCATACAGAAAGTAAAGGATGCCATGAACCGAAGGATCACACTTGTTCTGTGGAATCCTCAGGCAAATTAGCTTCAAAAGAAATTATTCCCACAGATTCACAAGCCTCCTCCTTTTTACACACATAAGTTGCAGAGTCTTTCCTATCTCCAACCCAGGAGTCACTCCAATATAATCTTTATCCTTCAGACTTCTGCTATTATCTTAGCTTTGATTTGCTTTGCCACTGACTTCCCATCAATCACCTTAGCAGAAGCCTCTGTAGTAATGGCAGCTGCACATAATAAGACACATCAACAGAAGTGAACCTTTCCTGGCAAAGCAATATTCAGTCAAAATATTCGCCACTCGGACAAGACGTATTAGCATAGTTCAGGGAATAATCATGTTATATTTGTGAGACTTGACAATAGTGGAATGCAATAAGTAACCAAAACATGTTTTCTTCTATGTTTATAATTAAAAGAATAAATGAAACTTGATAATCATATCTCTCCTCTGCACCTAAGTGAGCCTAACATATGAAATCATATCTACTTGAAAATTTTCACTCAAATTAGGAAAATGGACATCATAAATAAGCATTTATGTAATACTTTTACAATTAAACCTTGTTTGACAAAGCTATAAACTAAATCTCTTTCAAGGTTCATTCAATTTCGTTTAGAATTAGTCATCTAATTCTCAGATCTTGGTAAGAAAAAAATTGAACTAAAAAAAACTAAAACTCAAATAAAAGTACAGTAAATAAATAAAGTTGAGGAGAAATAAAAAGTAATATAGTAGAGGATTCTAAACTTTTAAATGAAAAAAAATTAGTAAATGAACTAATTTAGTGTGGTACTAATTTGCATCAAACATGAGCTGAGTTGTTAGCTTTTTTTTTCTTCTTAAACGGATATAATTCACAAAAATTAACTGAATTCATAAGGATGACAGAGAATAATAGAGAATAGATTTTACAATAGATCATTCACTTTAATTTTTCATTGTTTTGATTGACTATGTTCCTAGAACAGAACTAGTTACTAATGATATTAGAAACTTGATCTTGGTCTTCCCATATATATCATTAAAACTTTCAAACATGGCAGGATTCAAGACCACCATTAAAAGAAACGTTTATTTGAAATAAGGCAAAAATAAGATCAATCCAACAGGTAAAAAAAAGTCGAAGAGTCTTCACTATTTTTTTCTTAAAGTAGTAAAAGTGAAATCACAAATATGAAAAATGAAAACTTATTTAAACTGCCTTTACTTTGGCAATAAAAATGGGGTGGAACTATTTCCAAGTTAGATAACATCCAAATGGTATGGATTTTACAAAGAACATTAAACACAGTTTTTTTCTTTTTTTCTTTCTTTAGACATAGTTCATTGGTTGGTGGTCATTATATTCTTAACCAAGTCAAGAATACAGCAGTAATAAAAAAAGAGAGAAGATTTTTTACCCTCTAATCCATCCCTGCTTACCCTATTGCTCCCACCAAGGTTGTTGCAAGGGCTGCCACCAACAATGAGATCGAAACCCCCAAATGTGTTCATCAGCTTCTCGATCCAATAATTTAATCCTAAATATTCTGTGAGTTCAATAATCTCTATATCATTCTATATTATTATTTTTATTTGCTCTTATATAAATATAACAAACTTTTATACACAACAATAATAATCTATAGAACAGCAAAATCAGATACCAACAAATCAGAGAATAGCAAAATAATTTACTAACTAAAAATTAAAATTTAACTAAACTGTAATGAATTAATTCAGAGAACATCAAAATCAGTTTTCTCAAATACCTGAAAATGGAGGAACAGAGGAAGAACGAAAAGGAGAAGAGAAGGGAGAAGGGTTTCTCGAGATTGAGCACCACGTCCGTCGTGGAGAGCACCGCGCCGTCGCTGTACATGGAGGAGTGCACCGCGATTGAGCACCGCTGTCGCCGTTAGGGCTTCTGGAGAAATGGTCCGTGAGTTGTTACAGTGGCTATGTTAGGGCTTCTGAAGAACAGCGCGCCGTCGTTCGTCGAGGATAACACCGCGCCGTCGCCGTACGTGGAGGAGTGCACCGGCGATTGAACGTTGCTGACCTGCTGTCACCACCATTAGGAAGGGGAGAAAGGGTACGATGGTGTTGTTGCAGGGGAGAAAGGCTTCACTTTGTGTGTGTGGGAAATGGAACTGAAGCAATTCAATTTTCAAAGTTTTGTTTTGTTTAAGTTTTTTTTTATTGAAAAAATAATGGGTGGAAATATAATTAAAAGTTTTCTTTTAAAATTTTTAATCATAAATAATTTTAGGCAACATTTTATAAATGTTATTTGTTTAATTTTTTTGACAACTCTTATAAAGTGTTGTATTTTTATTTATAAATGTTGTTTTAAAGTTTTTATTTTGTAACATTTTATAAATGTTGTTTTAGATATCAAAGACAACTCTTTTTATGGGTGGCTAAAAATTTTGTTATCTTTGCCTTAATCAAAGGTAACTCGTAAAAAATGTTGTCTTTGTCTATCTAAGGTAACTTTTGTTAAGTGTTGCTTCGAATAAGGGTTACCTTAGGCCAAAAATGTTGTAGTGATTTGACGTCTGGACAATTTTGGCACACAAATCAGTTTTTGTAGGTAAAAAATTTGTTTCGATCTTACTTGAGTAATTTTGTTAGTGTTTCTAACTATGGGTAAAATTGGTTTTTTGTTTCTTTTGTCAAATAATTCTCTTTGTGTTTATAAAAACCTGCATAACAGTGTCCACCTAAAATTTTTCTTATTGATATGATAATTGTGGCTTGTTATAAATCATGATGGCTTTTGTGTTTATTATCATTTTATACTTTTGTACACCATTTTAATAATAAGTTAACAACTATGCACTGCAATTTTAGAGATGTTTTACAAAGAAGATACTGACATGTTTTTATAAGGTAATTTGAACAAAACTTATGAATTCAACAAGACTAGAAGGCAATGAATATTAATAAGATCTCAATGCAACTTCAATATAAGTTAAAGCTAAGAGAATGTTAAAATAATAGTACTTTCATAATGATGTTTATGACACTTGGCTTTTTATACAAGCCAAGTGGCTAACGATATCTTCGATTAACAGTGAGTTTTAGTGTAACACTCTCATTATCAGAAATCACGCTTCCTGCTGCGCTACTCTGATAGCAAGAAGTATTACAACTACTTTACATACTAAATATTAAAATAGGAGCCTGTGACTCGACACTGTATCGCTGATTTCTTTGAAAACCAGAAATAAATACTTTATCTTAAAAAAAATATAAGCAGGCATAGATTCATATACAAGACTCCTTACATAATATCTCTTAATATAATATACATATAAAATATACAACTCCTATCCCTCTTACAAACTTGTGATAACAAAGACGAGGGAAGAAAATAATCTAATTAACACAACAACATATAAACCAAACACAGTATAACTCTTCTTAATGCTTCTTCATCCGGTTCCTGAAAAGGTAAAGCTGTAGGGGGTGAGAACCTAACCACACGGTCTCACCACGGAGTTTCAAAGTTGTCGTAAGAAGATATTTAATAAGAAAACTCTTTTCAAACTCAGTGATTATCGTTGCCTTATGAATCTTTTAAAAACCAATAGGTAATCGTTCAAAAACCTTTTCAAAGAAACAATATTTAATCTGTCAAAAATCCGAAACCTTTCCTTTCTTATAATAAAATCTCAATCAGAAACCAACCACGCAATCAAACAACACAATCATTAATTCAGCACCAAAGTTCATTCTCAAATGTAGCACTCCAGGACAAACACAGACAAGACAGACAAGGAAAGCACAGGTTTAGGTAGCAGTTACAGCAAATAGTTCAAGTAGTAGTTAAGAACAGTTTAGCATTTAGGCAAACCCAAACAAGTTTAAACCCAAACAAAGCATACAAATGCATATGATGCATGCCTGTCCTATGGCTGATGAGGCTCAACTGTCAGTTATCCAGCCAACTCGACAAGTCTGAATTGACCTTAGACTGTCCCCCGACGTGCATCCCCAAGAGTCTATGCATAGCTTTTTCTCAAATAATCAATATTGTTCGATGGGGGTAACATTCCCGGGAATTTATATAGTGCCCGGTCACACTTACGTCGTAGGGTCAACAGAGTATCGAGTTTTCAACCTGATACACGTGGTGGCAAGCCACGACACTTAATCCAGGGAACCTCGTATCTCAGATATTTAAAATTCATAAGCCATATGAATAATTCAAAGATCATATCTCAACATTCTCAATATCATAATCATTCATCAATCCAAATCTCATTTCCAAATTGATTCAAAAACCATATTTCAAAGAAAATCCTCATCAATCCTCATCATCCTTCTTTCCATTCCGTTCATTAACAATCCCAATTCAAAACATAATTCTTTCTTTGATAAATAAATCAATCTTAAAACATATAATGTTTAAAAACAAATCTTTTTAATTAATTACTTCAAATAAAACTTCCAATTTTATAAAATTTCGGCAGCATCTCCTCTAAAACTTGGACACTGCCACCCTTTTTGGGTCCCAACCAAACCAAACCAAATGCTTGTTAATCAGTCAAATCACTTCCAATAACCATTATCACAACAACACTCAATCCAAGGAAATTGCAAAATCTAGAATTCAATCAACCAATCCTATAAATCGCAATTTAAACCGACTTCAACCAACAGCATCAATCAATAGTTAAGAATTCTCGATCTTTTCAAACAGTTTCAAACCAAACCATTCCTCAAACACTTTTCGAATCATTTCCAAAATAGCAAATCATTCTCAATAAATAACCCGTTTTCAAATATCAAGTCCTTACCAAATTTTATTTTAAAATCAAATTCCGATATCAAATCGGGTTTAATATCAAATTAAATTTTAATATTAAATCTTTTCTAAAATCAAACCGTTTCCAAAATTAACCTAAAAGGCAATAATAAATCTTCTCTGATAATTCAAGGAAAACCACTTTAACAACATCAATAAACTAATCCAAATATCCAACTTTCTCAATTGATCAGTTTATCAATCAAACTAATAATCTCATTCATCCAAAGCAACTCAATTCAATTCATAGGACTTACGAAATCACAAAAATATATCTTACGCATTAATATCGATTTATAATAACTCTGGAAGGTAAAACAAGTTTAAGAAAAGCGCCCCTACCTCAGTTAGTCGAACCCATCGAATTTAAACGCAATGATCCCATCTTTGTTAATTTCAGCAGCGACAGCAACTCTAATAGCTCGTTAGTACCATTAATACTATCACCTATCATAATTCCATCAGCAAACAGGGAAGGCAGAGCAGCAGTGTTAAACAGAAATATAGGTTTTCTTTACTCAGAACAGGAAAAGACTAAGAAACAAAATGGAAGCAGAATAAGGATTAAAGCTTACAAGTTCAAGAATAGGAAAATCAAAACTAGAAGAAGAAGGTTGGTGCTATCTTCAACTTTGATGGCGGTGCATGATTCACCGGCGACCGTGGCAGCAACGGCAACGTAACTTACTATAAGCACTTTATTCAATACAAATAGTTTCAGCAACATGCTTTAAGATAAAAACAAATTGGTAGAACAAGGAAGAATCAGAAACAAGGTAGGGCTTACCAAAATAGTAGCGGTTTAATGGTTCAAAACGAAGCCAGAGCAACAGCAACAGCAACTCCAGCAACTACAATGAAGTTCTTGTCAGATTTTAGAAACCAGAAGCAGAACTGGCTAGCCTCTCTCTCTCACCAGCAACGGCGGCTCCGACCAAACCAGCAACGGTGGCTCCGACCACACCGGCAGCGATGGCGGCGGCGGCGCACGAAATTCCTCCAACGGTGGCAACGCGGGGCTTGACGACAACAAACCCTAGTAGCAGCGGTGGTAAGAGTGGCTTCGACAGCAGCACCCAGGTGCGGTGGTGACCCAGCAGAGGCTCTCTACTCCACTAACGCTCGTGCGTCTCTTCCTTCTTCCCTGAACGGTGTCGACGAACAGAGGTGGCGGCTCCTTGGACGACAGTGGTGGCGCGACCAGGGACGAACGCGCGGCTTTGGCGGCGATGGTGGTTGCGACCCCAACGGCGAGATGGCGTGGCAAAACCGGAATCAACGCGCGACGATGGCTTCTCTTCTACTCCTGCATCGCGAGCTCTATCTCTCCCCTTGTCAACGACGGCGGCGCATGAACAGCGGCCGTGGCGTGGCGACTGGACGACGGCAGTAGCATGTCCCCTCTCTGTATCCTCCCTCTGCTCTCTGTGCTCTCCCTCTCCTCCTCCCCACTCGGTTCTTCCCACTTCTCTCTTCCCTTTCTTCATTTCTTCTGTATGTGGGTGTATAGGGCTTGGAGCGGTGGATGGTGAGTGGTTGTGAGGTTAGGATTTAATTTAGGGTAAAATTAGCGTTTTATGTGTATGAAATTGGGGATTTTGGGTTAATCTAGAATCTAATTAAATCTCTAAAATTACTCTAAAATATTATTTATTATACTAAAATATTAATTGATTTGAAATCAAATACTCTAATTGAAATTATAAGGTAATATAATTAATTTTCTTTATTTATAAAATTATTTGTATTAAATTCTGAAATCTTAATTATTTAAACTAAATCATATAAAATTTTTATTATTTTTCATTTGCTAAACTTTATAATTTAAATATAGAAAATAATTCGATAATTATAAAATCAGATAAAAGCTTAAATTACTTTAAACTCAATTAATCAAAATTTGTTTTAATTATCTTTAATAAAATAATTTCAGAGATTAAAATACTTAATGATAAATAAATCTAAATTAGTTCTTAATAAAATTTTCTAAAATTTCTAGGTCTTACATTTAGCATTAGCCTCATGTGAACTAGGCTCACAATGAGCCTTTATTTTTTGTTGTGCTGGCACTTTGTTAGGATGACACGTATTTAAAGTTAAAAAATTCTTGGAGAGTGTGATTTCGTTTTTCAGAACGTAATGGGTGAATAGGTTTTGTTGTATTTGTAATGTGACCCAATGGTGGAGGTAATGTATAAAAAACTGTTTTTGTGTTGGGAGTTATTGAGATTTTCAAATAGAATTATGTTTTTTACATATGTGTGATGTATTTGGGTCTGGGCCTGTTTTTACGAAGGCCTTTGGATTAATCAAAGGATAAAAATGAAAACCTTTGAAATATATATTTTTTTTTGTTGCAATGTGTGATGTGTTTAGGGTTGGGCTTATTATGTAAAATTTTTTCTTAGCCTATATTTCTTAAGCAGCTATATGAAAAAATGAAGTCCTCTGGAAGTTGGCAATTTGGGCTAGCGTTTTCTAAAAATTAACTACTATTAAGTATTAATGGGAGAAATTGATGGTTACAAAATCCCCAAGTTGGAATTGAAATTTGAAACACTACTTGAAAGACACAGTTGGGGAGAAGGAGAGTAACATTGAAGAATAAGAACAAATGGATTTAGGGTTGAAGCGGTTCTTTTTCTTTGTTGTGACAAAGGGACACTGTCCTGGTGTTTCTACTAGTTGGGAAGAGGCTAACGAATAGGTAACTAACTTCACTTTTCCAGAGTACCAATGTTTTAATAGCTATGAACATGTCTGTATGTGCTTCAAGGCAAGAATGTGTTTGATGTCATGGGAGAAAGCTTCGTGTGGTGAATTCGTTGGCGCAATTGGATAAGGAGCCTCCGGATATAACAACAATCTGTCGAACGAAAGCTCACAGCGTGGTGCAGTTGTGTCGTGTAAGTATTTAAAACTTCAGTTGGTGAATTTTTCAGAACATCTGTTGTCGCATTTGTTATAGCATTTTGTTGATCTGTTTTGTTCTAGATGATGGCCGAAATTTAGTGTTTGGTATAATGTAATCCCAAGAATACCCGTTATTCCAGAAGAGGAGCTGAATTTGGAGTTTGCTGTTGTGGCCAACATGGAGAATTGGTTGGTGAAGGTGTGCCATGATGCTCAAATTCCTGGTCCATGCTTTTTCAAGCAAGAACGGTTTACAAGAGAGAAAGGCCCATTTTACGGGTTCACTGTGGTGGTTCCGGGCGATCCATTTGAAGTTGAGCTTTCAGCCAGGGGTCGATTCTCCTTGGTTGAGAAAACTACAAGAGAGGATGCAGCATTTGAGATGTTAGGTCGTGTGTTGGATTTAACCGGAAAGGAGATTCGGGACTATAGCTATTCGAAGCTGAAGCTTGTAAAGGACAGTAACAATGCTCTCCGTGCGAAATTAAGTCAATTAGAAGAGGCATACAAGAAGCTGAGGGGTCGTTACGATGCACTAAAACACAGAAACGTTGAAGGCAATGCAATATGAAGAGGTGCTTGTAATTTTTTTTGGTTGTGCAACAAAATTGTAGATTCCATTGTTGTTTGTGTGTTGAATGTGTGCTGTGTTTTGGATGTTCTCCTTTATTGTTATTTTACCTCTTTTTAGGTTGTATGCGTTGCTATGTATTGTTTAATTTAATTAGGGGTATGTTGTTCTTGCTAATTAAGGTGCTAATGCTCCACTAGTTTGTTGGCTGAGTAAGTTAGGTGTGGTGCTGAGGAATCTTCTCATGTGGAACCTTGTTGATTTGGTGTGTTGTTGTAATGTGTGGTTATGGATATGTTGCATTTCTGTTATCTGAACTCAATTTTGTAAAAGGTTCTCTAAATGTATTACTTGGAAGAATAGGTTTTAATGGTTATTTGATAATTGTATTAAGTAGTTGATTTTCAGGGTAGTTGAGTTAATTTCTTCTGAAAATCGGTATCATATGGGAAGATTAATAAACTAAACCGAACTTATGTAATAGGGAGCTTAAATCAGTAAGAATTTGTTGTAGCATCCTTTTTTGCCCAATGCGAAAAAAGCTAAAATCTTAAGAAATAATTGTTGTCGTTTGTGAACAGTGCTTTATCGTACGTCAGATGGCACAAAGAGTACAATGCAAGTTTTTTAATTTATTATGATTCTATTGCACATAATGGGATATTTATGGTTTTTGTCTTTAGCTTGTGGTGATAGATTTTTTTAGATCTGCAAGGAAGATGTGCAGAAAGGAATGCCTTTGTAAATTAAAAATTTGTTTAATATATATTCAACTGCTTGTGGCTTTTTATATAAACATTGCATTCAAAACTATTTGAAATGTAGTGGCACGTAAGATACAGATTCCTTACACATGGTGATTAGTTAGATTGCTGCTTCTTATTATAATTAGTTTACTGTAATAGAAGAATATAACAAGGTATAAATTAGTTTCGTAATAAAGCATACCATAGGACAATAACACTAATGATGATTATAACAAACGAACGAAGGGAAAACCGACGCAGCAAGGGGGCCCTTCATTGAGAGCTCCCTGTTCATGAAGATTGAGTAAGTGCTCATTATAGAAGTCATCATCGGTTGTATAAGAGTCTTGTGTAATAAGGTGGGGTTGTGGCGATGGCGTGACCTGGTGTTGATACAACGTTGTCGCATAATCGGTTCGATGAAGAGGGCCCTGATGTGCTTCTTGTTGAATGGAAGTTCTCTGGTGTTGTGATTGTTGATTTTCCAGGAAGTCCTCCCATGCAATCCTAGCTTGGTTATAGTCCTCGTAAGACTTGTGCAGATTACCACTGAAACCGTTCACCTAAGCAAAACACTCTGGTCAATTGTTGTAGATCCCAGGTTTTTTTCCATGGAAAACAACATATAATTTCTTTTTGGGCATGACCATTGTTTTGAATGAAAAATAAGAAGGGATGTTATAGAATAATGGTGTTATAGCGTTTGAGTCATGCCTTTTTAAAGGAAGTAGCTCGGCATCTGTTTGTTGGCATAATGAATTCATGAATTGAATTTCAGATATGTGTTCCAACGGTTCCCTTATGTCCTAATAAATGAGAATTAAGTAAATTAAAATTTTGGCCATTTCAGTCGTTGTGGAATTTTTTTTGTTTTCTTAATGTATACCAGTCCATGTATTCGGCCAACAATAACATTATTCCATAATATTCCTGTCTTCATATATTGTTATTACTAGTTGTCTCATTTATAGTGTAATTATCCTTATTTATTTTTGAATTCTTGGAATAAAATATATTTTTCAATTGAGATTGTAGAAAAAGTTATGTTATATGTATATAAGAATTTCGATAATGTTTGAAATAATATTAATAAGACTCATAAATATAAATACTTCTTCTGTTAGATCTTTAGTTGTATTCATAATTTATACTTTTACTATTAATATAAATATTGTTATACCATGAATTCATGTTAAGTTAAATGCATGCGATTATAAATTTACTATGAATTACTATGAAATATATTATTACACAATGGGACACTTGGCCGTTGGTGTGAAGCCTAGTTTGACATGCAAAATAAAATAATGGTAGTGTCCACTGGTCTAATATAGTGCAACATTATACTATGGGTATTATCCAATAGTCTCATATGTTGGGAGAGTGGTATCACTATATATTCCACACTTAGTTTGAAGGTTTATGTGCCCAATACTAATTATTTTTTTCTCTATCATCTATATTCAAGTGGTCTACTAGGTACGAAGACATGTTTCCATCCAAACCATGCACAGTCGCTTCCCAGCAGCGAAATCTCAGGTGGATGAATGCTATTTTGAAATGCATTTTATGTGCATGGTCGTTTTTTCCATCCATGGTAATAATCTTATATACTATATTAACACTTTTGTAGGGAAGAAGTTGCCGCTGTTGCCTTTGTTTTGCATGGACATGCTGAAAATGTGCAAGCTATTGCTGATGATGTTTTTGAATCGACAAACCACAGAGATGCCACCATCTTACGCGGCTCCTCCATTCCAAGCAAAGCTCCAACCCTTCCCCTAGAAATCCTGACTGTTGCAGTTGACTCGGAGGAGAACAACCCGCCGCAGCCGCTGACAGCCCTGGTGCTAAAAGGAAGGATGCTCTTCCACTCACCAGATGGGCGATGCACTGGATCAGCGCCGACAAAGCGTTTAAGAGCTGCTACTGCTTGCAGCACAATGCGGGTAAAATTTCTTATTCTAGAACATTTATATGCAGCAGTGATTTACATTGAAGTAGTTAAATCAAACAAAACATAATGTGCATGTCTTGTTGTTTCTAATCAGAAGGTTGCTAAGACTAGGTCAAAGTTTAAAGCCACTCATGAATGGATTTCAATCGTGAGGATACCTTGTTATTCAACTATTTATTCTCGGATGGACATTCAAATGAGTATGTGATGATGATTATTTGCTTCATTTGTTATGTGTGACTCCCTTTAACGTTTGCTTCAATTTAGGGAAACCCTTGTCAGAATGCCCAATATCGACTCACAAGGCGACATATTCAAACGTTGATACCTGGACGACCTATAGATGGGAGGGTTGTTGAAATCGTAGCAATGCGAAACACATGTTCAATTCAGCATGTTAGACATCCGTTCTTTTGGTGCCTCCCACCTGCTTTTGCCGTATGTGGAGCATAATTGACCTGTATCATTAATGAATGATTTGTGATATGAGTCTCTGATAATGACCTTGGATTCCATTTTAGGAAGACGTCGCCAAGGGATAAAAGTTTTTACATTCCTCGTTCGAACTCATGATAGCTTGTACGCTCATGACTAGCATAAGGTAGTGTGGGCTGAAATATGCTCCAAGAGCCACTTTGTTTGTTGTAATCGGCTGAAATATGTTTCTAGAGCCACTTTGTCTGTTGTAACTTGTAAGCATTTAATGCATTTTGTCTCGCTAGTTAGAGTTTCAAAACATGTTCCCTTGTATTTGTTATTTTCAATGTGAGTAACTTTATCCTTAGAAATGAGTTAGTTGGTGAAGTTGACTCTGGAGGGAATATCATTTCTTTAAAATATATCTACATAGAGTTTGGTGATGACATCAATAAGACAAAATATAGATGTGAAAGACACTTGGGCCATTGTCCACCCACCTTTTCATTCTTATAAAATTTATACTCAAGTGTGACTTTAATAAATATATTTTCATAGGAGTTATATATATGTTTTAAAAAATACAAAGTCTGATTGTATTGTAGAATATAATTTTATGAGAGGGATAGATATTTTTTAAATAATTAAAAAGTTGTACTTGGACAAAAGTTTTTTCTATAAATTTGTAAAAATTATAATTTTATGAGACTCTTGATGGACATGTTTCTAATCTAAAGTATTTTTAATAACAGGAAGAAAATGAATGTTTAATCTGTCAATTAAATGTTAAATGAATTGAATTATTTTTTCCATGTGAATTATTTTTTTATGTTCATTCAGTCAAAAAAATCGCATCTAAAAGGCGAGTCTGTGCAATCAGGGATAACACTATTATTAATTAATTAGTAGCGACAAAATGAATCCTAAGTCATATTATTCATTGGCAGTAGATAAAGTGCTGAAACAAAGGCAGGGTGTCAAAATGTGATAGCCAGATTTTTGAAGATTGTGCTCTTCTATTGATGTTACATATCACCTGTATACAAAGGTTGACTATGGCTAATAACATACTATGAGCAAAACCTTGTCTTCATCTTTATCCACTTCTCGCAGCTTCCGTTGATGTTAATGGCAATGCTTTGGTATTGTCTCATGGCCAGGCAGGTGTGACATGCTTCAGTCCACTTCCCGTCATAGTCGATGTCAAGGAAGAGTAACCACTTGCCGTCACAGTCGATGTCGTCCTTCTTGGGTGGAGGAGGTGTTGATGTCGCAAGTGGAGTCCCTTTCAATCCTCGACCCTCTGTCATTGGCCAGCTGCCCACAAACGCTGGAAATGCAATAGGCTGTGCACAATCGAACTTGCCCCGAATGGCATCTATGTTACGACCATTTATGCAGCCATCATCGCCCCCTTCTCTAATTATTCATAGTGTGCCAACCACTAGAGGCCTTGTGATGAACGGAGGTCTATTTGGGAGCGCCTCTACTACATCAGTAAAGCTATTCAGGAGCCTCATGAACATGGGTCGTGGCCGATGTATCGGGCAGACCTTTCCTGAAAACTTGGTGAGGCTGAGCGAGAACAAGCTTAATCAAGTGCAATCACTGGTGGTGGCATACGTCTTCAAATACGATGGTGACCAAGAGTAAGTTATTTTGACGAATTGACGAGTAAGATTCAGTGAAACTTCAGTTAAATCCATGACCCATTTTCTTCGCAGGGAGGAGCTTGTTAGGTTTTGGGATTGCATTCTCAGGAGGAACCATTTTGGGACTTTGCATTTGGGTCAAATTTCAGATGATGATTTTTTCCATGCATTTGCAATGAGAATGACCCTTTCTAATGATGGCCTTGATGGTAGACATTTCTGGAGCTTGCCACCATCTTTCGCGGTAAAGAAACCTTCCCTATATTTGGCTGGTGTTGAAACATATCTTTTCTACTAATGACCTGTAACATTTATAGAGGGATGTGCGTGAAGGTAAATTGGTAACGGAACTGATTAACAACTACAAAGAAATTTTGATGAAGCCATCCATGACCCTGCATTATGTGAGTATGCTTCTTCCTCCCTCCCTTGTTAGGTATTGACAACTTTACTAATTCATTTCAAACTGCCTATTTTGATTTAGGGCTACTTCCCGATTAAAGAACATTCAGGCCACTGGTATCTTGCGATGATCAGATTTAGAGAGGGAGTGATATATCTTTTGGACTCATGCACCGGTGAGGAAGAGATATATCTTTTCGTCCGCAATTTGGCAAAATGGCTTTCCCCTAAATTGTCTCGTTGGCTCGGCACAATCTGATTGGTATTGTTTATTATCCTCGAATCCCATTTTTGTGTAGGGAGATACGGTGTCTCGCATGATTGGAAACCCATCATACCCAATTGAGTTTTCTAGGATAACCGGCGACCTTATGAACTTCAGAATCTCACCAGTGGAGAGAGTTCCTTCTTGCCAACAACGGTAATAGAGCAGTAACTAAACTTGCTGAATAATATCTAGCTTTTGTCTAAAACATCAGGTCAGGAGTAATGTTTTTGGAAAAAAATTATAGTCTTTCTGTTTTATTTTTCGAACATGCCTTGTGGACTTTTTGGCAAGGCAACTTGAGTAATTAACAAGTTCACCGTGACAGTGACACATCAACTGTTTTAGTTCTAAACTGGATGGCTATAGGTAATACGTTTCAACACAATCTTCATCACAAAGTAGGTCAATAACCATTACGAACATTAATCTTTGTTTACGAAGGGGAACCCCATCTTATGCTTCAGTATTCTCCAAAAATATTTTGAGTTTATGTTGCAGATGGATGAATACATGGTCAGAGTGCACACGACACTTGCATTACTGATGGCTCCATTCAATGAGGCGAGGCATTGGATGCCGAAATTGAAGTAGATCTGGCAGATTGCGGAGCAACAAATGGCATTTTTCAAACTTGTTGTATTAGGAGTATGCATTTCCTATGTTTCAATCGGGCCACCTTTTGGACTAGTAACATGTGGCCAAGGACTACTTATTATTACTATGTTTTGTTTTGATAACATTACTTATTTAGCTTTTCTTTACGACCTTATTGTGGCTTGATACCAGTAATTATGTGTTCAAACTTATTATTACTAATTAGAATTAGGGTTAAGTACTGAAATCGTCCCTAAGGTTTCGGGTGAAAATCAAAATCGTCCCCGATCTTTTTTGTTATTAAAATCATCCCCAACGTTACAAAACGTTATAAAATCGTCCTTTTTTTATCTCGATTTTATTTTTTTACCAAATTACCCTTAACTATTAATAAAAATAAAAAATATATTAAAAATAAAAACAAAAACAAATTCTTCTTCAACTTCAACACCGCCACCCTCCTCCGCCCTCCCCTCGCACTCTCTCTTCTCTACTCCTCTGCCACCGGCTACTCCACTCTTGACCATCCGAAAACAGATAGAGCTCCCTCAAGACCTTTCGACCATGCTACAAGATCGAGCCAACCGAAGGGTGAGACTGCCTCCAAGCACACTAGGCTCTCTCAACAATAGCTTCGCACTCATAAGGCTTCCTGCATCCAGGGCAGCGAGCATCTTCTTCAAGAATCCTCTTATGGCAAAAGAGGCAAAGCCGAAAGCCACACAAGCAAGGCAAGAAACTCGTGTCTGTCAAATCGAGATCCTCACAGCATATAGGACATGATGATGGCATAGCAGAGCGACTCCAAAGGACACCACCACCGCAACGTCGGTCGGAGATTGGCAAGCTGTGCTGCTTGGACAAATTGGACAAACTCTGGGGTCGAAATGCATCATCAGCCCTCCAAGCTCGGCAATTACCAGTCCAAGGAACCAAATTAGCACTCTCAGGTTTCAAATTCTGAGACCCTGAATTCGGCCCCCTGTTTGGATCTTCACAGTTCGATGAAGCCATTTGCACAACAGATTCATCACCGTGTGAAGGAGGTGAATCAGAACAAGGGTTCTGGCGCTTGTCATTGGCGGCTAGAGCATCTACCACAGCCTCCGAATCATCCAAGCAACCATCATCGCCTTCTTCTTCCCCTCCTCCTTCCTCTTCTTCATCGTCATTTTCTTCTGTTATGTTTTCAGAGCAACACCCAGCGCTGCTGTAACCACTGCTGCTCCCGCTACTTCCAGTGTTAATGAGAATGTTAATGAGGAAGGGAGGGTTAATGTGAAGTGATGATGTTTTGTTTTTATTTTTAATATATTTTTTATTTTTTTTTTAATAGTTAAGGGTAATTTGGTAAAAAAATAAATTTGAGATAAAAAAGGATGATTTTATAACGTTTTGTAACGTTTGGGATGATTTTAATAACAGAAAAAGATCGGGGACGATTTTGATTTTCTCCCCAGACCTTAGGGACGATTTCAGTACTTAACCCTTAGAATTACTAGGCCTCCAAATTAGAGTACAAAAGAGTACCTGAAGGCTAAATTATTATAAGCTAGACAAGTAAAAGAGAAGTAAAATGCAATAGTATGACAAGAAAGATAACAATTTTTGTGGTCATGACATGGAGAGAAACCTATAAAAATAATTTTTTACTAAAACTTTCTTTAATGCAACTATTTACAAGGCTTATTGGTTGTTGTTATTAATAATAAAAAATGTACAAGTGTATTAGCCCATACATTATTGAGGGGTATGTGCAGTGGTAAGCCTTTTACTCACGTCACAATAATAATAATTAGAATTAGTAATCCTCCAAATTGGTTAGAAAATAGGAAATTCGGGTCACATTAATAATAATTAGAATTAGTTTTCCTGCCGCAAACATCTCAACATAGCAAGAATACTACAAAGCATTTCACATCATTTACACTCAGATAAAAAACAAACCAAGTGTGCCACAACAAAGCCAATCATGCACCAAATTTAAGTTAAGTAGATCCTCATGTCAAGGTCACAATAATAACAACATAGACCCAAACTACATCAGCAAGGTACCTTCACACATGGTTAACCTATATAATAAAGGAATTCCCTAACAATAAATCAAAATAATTAAACCACAATTATATTTGTTCTACTCATGCCAACTATAATAAGGATCCGTCAATGACACTTGGAACTCCTCTTCATCCGGAGAAAAGTGTTCCTCTTGCCCCACGGGTTGAGAATGGTAATGAGCATACTCCTGCATCAGATAATATGTATTTAACTTAATATCATCATAGAGACAAACTAAAACAAATGAATTTAAAAAAATACTAAAGAACAAACATCATCAACTTCCTCCCCAAAGTTAGGAGTGTAGTAGTTATCTTCATCGACGTCTTCCTCGTGGCTAGGCTGCTGCCGCTGGCCCTGCCGACGATTTGACTGGTAAGAAGTTTGATTATGCCCAACCCGACGACAAACGCTGCACCGTCTCACGCCCCTAACCAAGGTACGATTAACTGAGTCCTTCTTTAGCCTCTTCTTGCGACGCACAACAAGTGGGTCTTGAACTCACCGCTCGAGTGTGCACGATTGGCTAACAACCGCGGGTGACGAAGGCCCGGCTTTGGTATTGTGCTTTAATCGATTGATCTCACTGCGTACCTTCTCAGTCACTGTTACAAATTGATCTTCTCTCACTGAAGTAAGCACACACATCTCCCTACATAGGTCGTTCAACATCCAATTGCGACAACTTACCATAGAGTCCCAACAAAACAGTCCCTTCTCAACATATTGCCTCACCTTCGACCGAGCGTTCTTAGACCACCTTTCCTAAACAAGACTCGTTGGGATTTCCATGAAATCAAGATGTACAAGAAGGGCCACAATGTGATCGCATGGTATTCCAAGGGATTCCATCCTTAAACAAGAACACTTAAATATCGAATCCTCGGGATAGTGCGAAACACGCCAATAGTTGTGTAAATTGTCCGACC
Source organism: Arachis ipaensis (assembly GCF_000816755.2). NCBI lineage: Eukaryota > Viridiplantae > Streptophyta > Magnoliopsida > Fabales > Fabaceae > Arachis > Arachis ipaensis. Next base: position 15,667,260 of record NC_029793.2, on the reverse strand, counting down.
GTGAAATGGTGTATATGTCCGATGTCGGAGTCAATGTACAAGACCGGACCTTTAATGTACATGCACAGGATAGCATGGGCTGAAACAAGAGAAATATCTCCCTCGTTAGTAACTTTGCAGCAGACCTTTCCAAATCATGTAACGAACTTTGCAACCCCAAGTGTCCAACCACACTATGCATATCAGATTGTGTTTCCCGAGATCTCATCTCCGATACACAGCGAAAAAATTATTCAACAGAGTCCCTCAAATTATGGCGGGAGTGGACAAACTTACCAAGCATCGAATGCAAACCCTCGCATCTTGATGTCGTCCGAAATCCACCGAAACAGTGGCTACGAATGTGAGCCGTTGTCCACATTTTCCTCCGGTCATAAAGGTCACAGACCCAGTGATTATCTGAAGCTGAAGCTCAGTGACCAATTTCTCCCACCCGGCTTCAAACTTTGAAACCTCATAATAAAAAAGCATTCATTTCTTAAACTCAGAAGTGAATGCTGAATTTGCCAAATTCGATGTTACATTCTGAAGGAGATGCCATGCACAGAGACGATGATAAGCCATAGGAAACACTTTTTCAATCGCCTTTCTCATTGCTCCGTTCCCATCTGTGATAACACACTCAGGAGCTTTCCCCTTCATAGCTTCCAAAAATCTTTTAAGTAGCCACGAATATGTCTCCTCACTCTCATTTGCAACATGGGTAGCAGCGAAAACAATGGTTTGGTTATGGTGATTTACGCTAGAAAACACAACCAGTGGGCACATGTACTTATTCTTTCGATAAGTTGCATCAAATGCTACAACATCTCCGAACACATGGTAATCTAATTGACTACAGTTATCAGACCAAAAAAGGTGCACCAAATGACCCTCTTTGTCTGCTAAGTAACGCACAAACTTTCCAGGATTCTCCTCTGCATATGATTCCAACCATCAAAGACAAGACACTGCATCGCCCCCTATTAGCTTTTTCTGTTCATCAATCTGGTTATACATGTCTCTCTTAAAAAATGGTACATTTTGGAAACCCCCTGCAGTATGCACAAATGATTAATATATCTGTGGTGTTTTAATCCTAACTCTCAGCATCATGTTCATTTGTTCAATTGCGGTAGCATTCATCTTCCTATGACCAGGGAGTATAAATGTAAGTGTTTCGTCGAGCATCTCGTGGTTGTGAACATTATCAAAGTATGAAATAATTCATCTACCACTCTCCAAATGTAGATGAACACACATTTGTGCCAAACAGCCACATCTAGTCTCAGGCTTAGGCTCCCGCTTACGTTCGTATGCCTCCTTATCAGCAGCAAATTCTCTGAACCCCTGCCTAAAGCAAACAAACTACTGTTGTATCGCCTATTTCTTGGCATTTCGCCTTAGCCTGGTCTTCCTTGCGGCAAACCCATTCATTTTTGCATATAAATTGTAGAAAGAAAAAGCTACATGTCGATTGGGAAAATGTAACAATCTCATCTCATCAAAAGTTATTTCTTTAAAGTTAATTCGGCTAAAGTCAGCAATCCCATCAATGCCTTTGTCTTCCCAGTTTTCGTAAAAATCATCACCAACATTATAGCCACAATACCCGTCCATATTTGCACCCTCACCTGCTTCCGATGAAGGTTCATCGCCTACACAAACATCTGGGTCATCAGAAACCAGTTCTTCTTCGTTCCCGACAAACAAATCTTCATGGCCATAGCCACTGCACCATGAACTAACGAGGCTACATCTTCCTCTTCCATTCTAGCATACAACATATGAAAAAAATTTTGCATTTAAAAAAATTGAAGACATGCTGTAAATATAAAATCACTCCAAAATAATAGAAAAAGAATAATCTTTCCACATGTATGTCCACATTTAACACAAGAAAGCCTCCATATGCATAGTTGCTACATTTGGATCATCAATTCCTATGGGATTCTTCAAATTGATTATCCTATCAACCTCAGCACCTTTAAGTTCCTCACCACCAGCAGGAAGGACATGACAAAAGATATAAGAGTATGTCTTACCTAAATGTTGATTCATTCATGAAATCAGAATTAGACTGCATGTACTATATTCAAGGAGAAATTTTATGCTTGTGCAACTTAACAACACATAATGCATCTTATATGAAGCTAAGCAAGGACTAAAGAATTCTTTTATGAACCTAAAATACACCCACCATAAACAAGTAACTACCTTACAATGAAGTTCTGAAAATAAATACTTCAATAAAAAAATTGACATGAATTTTTGGTTAACAAGGGTTCACTAGCATGTATTGAAAAACCTGTTCAACCAGAATTTGGTGTCAAGAGGAATATTGAGACATGGTAGACAGAAAGAAAAATGCAGCAGCCTTACATTAATACAAAGTGTAAGTAAAATTTTATGTTATAAGATTTTAATAAAGCATGGCATCAATATATAGCAATCTAAAGTAAAATTTAATTTATCCGGTCCATATATATATATATATATATCTTTCGCATGATCCGATACAATTTTTTCAGGAAATAAAGCGTTCAACCAAAATAAATCCCAGGAGAACATCGACCCTAACTCAAGCTCAAAAATATTTTAGTTTATCAACAAAGTACACATTTGCTTTACATTATAATATTCTACCCATTTACCTTATTATCTTCCATGCGTCCTCCAGAACAACCAGCAACAAAAATTAATAAACAAGAACAATTAATCACCTTAATCCAGAAAACAATAAATCTATAAAAAAATTCAAAACTAGCATACTCAAAAATTAAAAACATCAGCAGCAGAGTCACGAATCCATAGCTAGCAATAATTTCGACAATGCAAAATCAATTACTTAATTTCAACTCACAATTTCACTACACAAAGCATAAAAGGAATAACCGAAGAAGTCAAAGCAATGTCACTAACCTTCGACAAAAAATCGGACGGCGACCGTCGAGATTACGGCAACCGATGAGACAATGACGACCTGCTCCAAACCTCGAACATATAAGCCAGAGAGGATGGGGATGATCTGCCGACCTAGAACCCAGGGCCTGGGTCCGGGACGGGGGAAGGACGGATTGCGGCAGAACAGTTGAAGAAGCTAGGTTTTGGTTTGGAGATTGTTCAAACTTTGCTTTGTGTAACAACCGCCCTTTATCCCTTCTAGAAACAAAATTCAATTCGAAATTTGAAAATCAGTTAGGAGATGGGTTTAGAATTTTGAATTGTGGATAGGAATCTAATAACCGCCCTTTTTTTGAATTTAAAATTATCCCAACCACCCTGCCACTGAAAGTATATAAATAGGGGTACACCAGTAGGTAGAAGATCACCCCTCTCAAACACTAATCCTCCCCCTTCTTTCTCTACGAAAATATTCTGTGTGCAAACACAAGAAGCAAGCTCATAGGCAATAAAGAGGCATTAGAAAAAAGAGTAGGGAATTATGCTTTTTTTTTATTTGGCATGTATTATGCTCTATTTTTATTTTCTTCCATCCATGCATGTTATCATGTTTCAGTGTCTTATGACATTAATTACCTTTTACTCATCCTTTATCCACATTGATCATGCTTGTCCATTATGTCATTCATATCCTCTTGAGTCATTAGTACATGCCTTCTTATAATGTTTTATTCAATTATTTAATATATCTTATTTTATTACGTGCATTTATATGATCTTTTATACCATTATATTATATTCCTTTAGGGTCGAGAGTACATACCTTCTTATAATGTTTTATTCAATTATTTAATATGCCCTAATTTTTATTATGTGCATTTATATGATCTTTTATACCATTATATTCTCTTAGGGTCGAAAGTACATACTTTCTTATAATATTTTATTCAATTATTTAATATGCCCTATTTTTAATATGTGCATTTATATGATCTTTTATACCATTATATTATTTATGTTCCCTTAGGTTCGAGAGTACATACCTTCTTATAATGTTTTATTCAATTATTTAATATATCCTATTTTTATTATGTGCATTTATATGATCTTGTATACCATTATATTATTTATATTCCCTTAGGGTCGAGAGTACATACCTTCTTATAATGTTTTATTCAATTATTTAATATGCTCTATTTTCTGTACTTTAATATGACCTTTCAATTTATGCCATTATGTTACTGAGATCTTTTTAATTAGAGAGTTCATGCATATACTGTGCCTTATAACTAAGGTCTCATTATTTCACATGCCCCTTTTATCATCAAGCTTGTCCATTTTCTTCCATGATTTTTTCTTATATGATTTTCTTCTTGTGTATGCCTAAAAAACCCTAATTGTAAATTAAACTGAGGAAATGATCCTTCGGTAAGGGAAGGTGACCCCAAAGACAAGATATCGAGATGATCCCTCGATAAGGGAGGGTGATCGATCGAGATGATCCTTCAGTAAGGGAAGGTGATCGCCAAAACGTTCGGGATAAGAACCTTCGGTAAAGGAAGGGGACTCCCATTTTTATACCGGTTTGAGCTCAATACCTTCCATAAAAGCTACAAGTTAAGATAGGAGAAGTATAAAGGAAAGTTTGATTATAATTATATTTTAAGGTTATTTTCTTAAGTTATGATTATGTTGATGTTTCATGAGTTATTATCCTTTCCATTTGACTTGTCTATGTCAATATTACATGCTTTTCTTTTATGCCTATCATGTTTTACGTTTTACAAGAAAGATTCATAATACATGCCATGCCATATGATTTTTTAAATCCCGCATATGGACTGGGGATAGATATGGAGATGTTACATAGCACTCTTGCTGAGACTTTTTAAGTTCTCATCCCTTCTTTTTTCCATACTATCTCCAGAGGAACATGGCACAGCGGATGGAGACGACGCAGCGCCCCCCGAGGATAACTTCTGAGTATGACCCCTCGAAGCACGCGTGGGTAGTTACGACCACTACTACCGTACTCCAAACTATCTACTTAGGTCAAGATTTCGTAGAAAAAGACACACAACTGTCTGTCGTAACCTTCCTAGATATGAACACTTCAGCATTCAAGAAACGGTCACCCGAGGTAGTATATCTCGAATCAGATTCCGAGGCAGAGGAAGAGGAGTCCGACAGCCCTAGCCAGGAAGAGGACTGCTAGTACCTCAATTCATGAAAGACTGAAGGGTCCCAACCAAGGATAGGATATGACACAAGGACGAGAGTTTCTTCGATGAAATTAGTTAGGATGCATTGGTTTCTTTTTCTTTCGTCATAATTACTTTTAAGCACTTTCTTCTTTTAGAACCATACTCATGGGAATTTTGTTTTTATTCATTTTGCTCGAACTTCTTTGAGTGTATTCAATTCCGTCTTTTCAGTGCTATTCGATTTGCTACCCAAGTTTTAATGTGTATTTCCCTCCTTCCTTGCATAACAATTGAGTTTATTGATTTTCTATCAAGGGTAACACCCTATCTAAAAGCCTTCAAGGATACGATTTTTACCTAGGGTGTTACACTTTGGATTGTGAGTGACGTTCACAAATGAGGGATTCAGGGGGGTGTTGGGGGAAGGGGTGACGTGGTAGGGTTCTTTTTTAATTTGAACATTTCAAGATACCTCTGTAACAAATAATATTTTTTAGGTGCTCAAACTTGCATTTTTAAAAGACCTGCCACATCACCTTTAACTGGTGTCAGAAATCATGGGTTAACAATGAGCCTGGTCCAGGTGAGGCTAATGCTAAAACTCACCTCGATTAACTACTATAACTTTTGTTTGTAGCTTATGTCTGTTACCATTTTGCATTCGCAATTTATATATAAATAATATTGCATCAATGAATTAACCATATTCATCGTTAGATGTCTCCTTCTCCTCTATTTGCTTTGTCAAGGAGTTGATTTTATGACAAATTCGATGTCAATTTTTTCATTTTCTCTTTTTTTTTCTTTACTCATATGTACTAATGTCTTGCCTCATAAAATACCCGAAGGTATTCCTCCTTTTGATTTTACATACATAAATACATGTATATATTTAGGTAGAATATACACGCATACTCACAATTATACCTACACACATATACATTACATAAGTTTACTTTTATTGGCAACCCATATTTACTTAATGAGCAATGCTCATGATCAATAAGTAGGATTTTTTTTAAATAAATAATTTAAATATTTTATTTACAGATATAGACAATTTGTAGTATATTTATTAATTTTTATTTTTTTATATATTTCGTTTACAATATAAACGAATTAATATTGCTTCTATCTCGTTTACACTACAAACGAGATATATATGTGATCCGTCACCTTATAACTCGGTCTTTATTGTGCATTATGAGTTATAACTCTGCGTTAACTATCATTCATTCTTTGCTTGTAACTGACACCTTTATTACCGACTTAATGACCATCATTTCCATCTTAATGACCAAACGGTCATAACATGAATATCATTCATCAATTTTATGCCTATAAAAAGTACCAATTTCTATATCTCAAGACAGACAACATATGCTAAGTTCTACTTCATGTCTTACATTCTATATTCATATAATTATTATAATACCTAACACATGATAAGTTTTATTTCATGTCGTCTAACATTCTATATTCATAGAATTATTCTTATACCTCTTAAACACTTACTGACTTGAGCGTCGGAGTATCTTTTGCAGGTACCCACCCCCTTATTCTCTCCTTGCCGACGTATGACTCATCTTGACGGAGAGCTTACAAGTATTCACTGATGGACAAAATATACACCGGTCAACCTCTACAAGAACAATTGGCGCCCACCGTGGGGCCGGCAAACTAATTTCCTGCTCCACCGAATTGATTCAAAGAATTTGAATTATATTCAAATACTTGAATTAATTTTCAAATAACATTCACATATTTTAGCAATTTATGTATTCTAATTTTTTTTATTTCTCAACCTCTATTCAAAACTCAGTTTCATAAGGCCAAATAATATCCATTGAGAATTTTACAAACAATTCATTTAGAATAATGAAATGACTATTGACACTAATCTTTAATTTGTTATACTTTCTATCAATAATTCGAAACCTAAAAATATGCACTTCAAACTCCTAAAAATTTAAATAAATCAATGTATGTCACTTACAAAATTTCTTTAATTTCATGCTCTTTAATTACTTGCCACGTTCTATCTTTTTTTTTCTTGACCAAAAGTGTGAAGAGTACAAAACCTGCTATATAGTCGCTTATAATTTTGCTTTCAGCTCTTGGGATCATCTACTACACAGTAGCCTCATCTCTTACATTTTTCTTATCTATTGTCATGAGAGTGTTGATAAAACCTCTCTCTATATATCATTGTCATTTTAAATCCAAACATATCATGATTCATTCTTTGCATTAGCTATTCTTATCCATGTGTCAAGACTTCTTTATACTCAAAATATTCCTGAATAATTATTATTATTCAAGTTTCATTAAATTTGTTCTCTATATTCCAAAATCAAGGTTTGCAAATCTATTTAAAAAAATTTCAAAAATCATTCTTAAAGTTTGATAAACTAAAACATCAAAACGAAAGCATGTTTAATTTCAATTTATATATGAATTCATTCATCACACATGAACAAATTCCAAACATATTAATTTTTATATGGCATTATAATTTCCATACGATCATGCTAATTTTTTTTCATGAATTATTTTTATTTATTTATTTTTATTATCATCTATACAATTAGATGTGTCCAAGTCTCGAATGTAATTGAATTCTTTCAAAACTCATAATGAAATTTTCCAATAACACTATATTAATTCAATTTCTATTATTCATTTTATTATCAATACTTCATTCTTTCTTCCTACTACATTTATAAATTTAAATGTATTTTTGTATGAACTTAAATTCAAAATTGAATTGTTTAAAAATAATTCTAATAACTCTGTCATTTGATTGATTATATATTCTTTATTCTCTAGCAATATATAACTGTTGCACTATTTATTTTATTTATGTTACTATTGATTTGATACAAAAAGTTAAGCAAAAATATGTGCAAACATTCAAAATTTACTATTATTGTACGAAAAATATCCCTCGTCATATTGTAACTGCTAAACACATTATACTAAATGTATCATTCAATGACTGTTATCTTGTTGCTTTATTATCAAATTGAAGCATGTCCTACAAAACAAAATTCAGATATTCACATTTGACATGTATGACATTCATATATGTTGTCTTCTTCTCTATAATTATCAACTTTCAAGGTATATTTTTCTACTTTGAACTCTTTTACTTTTACAATATATATTATTCAATATATGTTGCGACTTTGTACATATTCATTTTTTCAGTTCATCTTATTCATATCAGACTTTCACTATAAATTGTAAATATTCAATAACTAATTACTTTGAGCGAGAAATTCATCAATAAGCTGTTGTGGGCCGGAAAAATTTCCAAGATAATTAATCATTATATCCTAGGATCATACAATCAATTCCGTCAATGGATATCTATTTCTGAACTTTTCAGTTCACATACAATCAAATGCTAAAATTGTTCTTAAGCGGAAAAGTATCACCCACACAACTATCTTGATTGAATGACTCTTATCACTCAATTATTTTTTGAATAAGTGCCGACATAATAACCCGACTAAGCTTGGGGGCTCACCATATCATTATTCACTTATCTTTTAACCGAATTATAACTCATTTTATTTTCTAAGCTTAGGGGCTGTGATCCATCACCTTATAACTCGGTTTTTATTGTGCCTTATTATGAGTTATAACTCTGCGTTAACTATCATTCATTCTTTAGTTGTAACTGACACATTCATTACTGACTTAATGACCATCATTTCCATCTTAATGACCAAATGGTCATAACATGAATATGATTCATCAATTTTATGTCTATAAAAGGCACCAATTTCTATATCTCAAGATAGACAACATATGCTAAGTTCTACTTCATGTCTTACATTCTATATTCATAGAATTATTATAATACATAATACATGATAAATTATATTTCATGTCTTACAAGTATAACTCATCCTGACGGAAAGCTTACAAGTATTCACCGGCACCACGAGCTATACACCGGTCAACTTCAGCAAGAACAATATGTATATACATATATATCTCGTTTGCAAACGAGATAAAGTCAAATAAAATCTTGTCTTATCTCATTTATAATGTAAACGAGATATAAGCAATATTAATTCGTTTACACTGTAAACGAAATATGTAAAAAAAAATACAAATTGATAAATATGATAAAAATTACATATATCCGTAAATAAAATATTTAAATTATTTATTTAAAAAAATTTCAATAAATATTATTATTTTTTATTAGTACTTGGTTAGCAATAACCTGCACTTGTGTTTATAAGAATTTTGCACATACAACAAGCATATATTTTACACTTATATTTACCAGAGTTTGCACACATAAATCAATACAGTTTATATCCATATTTTTCAGAATTTTCACACATAAATTATTAAAATTTATTTGTTAAAAATAATTTAGTATTTGTGTTAGTTAAATGATAGTAAAAAAATATTATTAGCCCCCCAAGAACATAGCTAATAAATATTATTATTTTAACCAGTAATAATTTGCACATATTTACAAGAGTTTTGCACACAAAAAATATATAATTTATAAATATATTTATGAAAATTTATACACATGAATCAATACTGTTTGTATTCATATATATTTTTCAAAGTTTATACACATAATAATTAAAATTTATTTATTAAAAATAATTTAATATTTATACTAATTAAATAATATTAAAAAATGTTAAAAATTGCTAGCTCCGTTGATGTTATTGATTTCGAATTTCAGCGACTGCAAAGACGATTTCTCTTTGGTGATCTTACTATTGTTAGATATTGCGATCTCCCTTGGCTATGGAATTGATTCTGTGTATCTCAATGGTAACTAAATTTAGAGGGATTAATGTTTTGGTTTATATTTTACTAGATATTTAGCTTTGTGCCCGTTTAGGTGTCCTGTGTAAGAGTTGGGCCATGATATTACATTATTTGATCGATAACTATACAAGTATGTATAAGCGATCATGCAAAGTGTATACCAAAGATCAGCTACTACACTAGGTCTTTGTAGAATACATATTGAGATACAAAATACATATTGAAAATGAGTTAAACAATACATATATTTGCCAATGAGCTATAGCTCAAATGGCATAGTCTCTCCATATTCATCTAAGATGTTGCGGGTTCGAGTCTCTCTATCTTCGGTAAAAAAAAATAATACATGTATTTATATACAAATATATAATAATTAATAGATAATTTAATAACTGATTTTTATGTACACATAATAATTTTATTATAAAAATTATTATTATGTTATATATATTTTGTCTCTATTATCAAAATTTTCTAGATCCATATCACTAGTTGTAATTATGATAATTGTTTTCTTTATCCATTAAATGGGAGAATCACAATACATAATCCAGAGAGACTGATAAATCAAAGCATTCAAAAATTGGTTATCATCCCTTCTGTGTTTGTTGAAACTAAGTGAATCATTATACTACTCGTTATATGCCAAGTGTTTCTAGAGACTATCAACAACATAAGTTTTATGTTTTTTTTTTTTTAAATATCCATCTTCCAGGTTTGAGGCCAATAAGATTTCCTTTGCCGTTTTTGGATTCTAAGTCCATACCACCAAAAATTGAAAGAAAACCCTTTGTATATCAACGTGAGCACATTACTCATCCCTGGAAGATATTGGTGAGCCAGAGACTTAATTAATTACCTTACAAACTTAAAATTTATCTTCTCTATCATATATCTTACCCTTTTAACATTAATTTGTTAATACTTCTAAAATGGGCAAGCAAGAAGTAAAAAAGTTTTATGGAAATATCACTATAAAAAAATGAGATTTAATGACAGTTTTTTAAAGGCTTTATGGCGGTTTCAACCATTAAATAGATCCCAATATTTAGTAGGCTGGTGTATTTTAAGGCGCTAACAAATGAATTCAGGGCGATTTTTAGTAATTACTGGAACAACTACTGCACAACGTTTAAATATATTTGTGGTGGTTTACAATTATCACTATTTGCCATTCAAGTTTTAAAAATAAATTTGTAGTAATTAATTTTTAATCGTCGCTATTTCATTTGCTAAAAGAATTACGGCAATTTAAAAACTGCTGCATTTTATTACTTAAGATTTTAAAAAAATTGTAAGAATTAAAACATTTTCAAAATAACTCATTGTTCAGCACAGAAAATACAGTTAACAAATAAGTTCTGTTTTATTTCTAGCTTTGTATATTTACCGTAGGTCCTTAAGGGGTTGTTCTCCGAAATGTTGGAACATAGCAAAATGCTACTTTAAATTCATATAATGCAAGCAGAAGTTAGTTTTAGGATGCCTAATAAACCAATTACATAGTAAAAAGCCAATTTTACATAAAAGTTAAACAGACCCAAAATAAAATTCACTTCAATTTTTATTATTAGCGTTCTTATTAAGTACATTATCAAGTAAAACTGTAAACGAGAATCAAATTTTAATTATCAAAATACACAACTTTACAAAGGTAGCAGTACGAGGGCATATACTCAGAATTTTCATAATCACAATTGACAAGCAAGAAATTTTTAATTTCCTTCAAGTTCTTGCATATTTGAGTTCATGTAAATCTTTATTATGATACTACTTTTTTTTTTTTTAAATTTAAGCTGATAANNATTATATTTCTAACACGCTTTTTTAAGTAAGAGTTTTTTTTTTTTTTAGTTTTGTTTGATAATTTTTGTCATAGGTTTTTTTTCTTCTTTTAATAACCTTATACTATTTTTTTTAGTTCACCAAGAATTGAATTCTGAAATATATTATATTATCACTTCTCCCAAAAATTTAAACAGATAAGAGGAATAAGTGCCATGTAAAACGGTAAAAGTACTATTAGTAGTGTAAATCTTAAAGAGTATCTTATGAAAATAATATGAGCAACATTTAACACATACTTATTGTTAGAATATAATTAGGATTAATTAGGATCAATTAGAATTATTTAGTATATCTGAATACTTATTATAGAATATTACGTCTTTATTATTACGATTCTCTTAGCCCCTATAAATACCCTTCTATATTGTATCATTCTAGACAACTTGAATAGATAACTTGATTGCACTCAATAATATACAAATCCTTCATTCAATCTAGTCTCTTGTTTCTAACATGGTATCAGAGCCATGGTATCCTCCTTGAAGAGGATAGGTTGTTTTCCTTGAGGTGAAATCACCGTAGTTTTTGCATTTTTTTTTTCTATGTCATTCATCTTTTTATTTTGTCACTCCTTTGAAACTTTTTCACCTCACCGACTAGCCTATTTTCTCTGTCTTCTATTTTTTCCGAGTTGAATGATCAAACACCATTGTCATCCGCTGCTTACCTATTCTCATGAAGAAATCATATAGTTTTCGCTCTCTTTCGGCAGTTCCGTCTGCATTTTTCCATGGCAGTTCCGTCTGCGTTTTCCCGTGGCAGTTTCGTCTGCGTTCTCCCGTGGCAGTTCCGTTTGCGTTTTCCCGTGGCAGTTCCGTCTGCGTGTTTCCTTGTGACAGTTCCGTATGCGTTTCTTTGTGGCAGTTCCGTCTGCGCTTCCTTCAGACAAGCGGCAGTTCCGTCTGTGCTTCCTTCATATAGCGGTAGTTCCGTCTGCGCTTCCTTCAGACTAACGGCAGTTCCATCTGCGCTTCTTTCTGGCAATTCCGTCTGCACCCGTTTTATCAATTTATGCAGTTTTTTTTTCTATTTATTTCATTGTTTTAAATATGTTTCAAACTCAAGTTGTCACTTGAGTTTGAGGGGGGATGTTAGAATATAATTAGGATTAATTAGGATCAATTAGAATTATTTAGTATATCTGAATACTTATTATAGAATATTACGTCTTTATTATTACGATTCTCTTAGCCCCTATAAATACCCTTCTATATTGTATCATTCTAGACAACTTGAATAGATAACTTGATTGCACTCAATAATATACAAATCCTTCATTCAATCTAGTCTCTTGTTTCTAACACTTATCATGACACCATTATGCGTAAGGTACTGTTCTAGTTTTAAAACCATATTGCGATGCTCCACCCTCAAAGTTTAAAACCATTATGCAAAAGATACTGTTCTGGCATTAAAGCATACAACGCCTAATCAAAGCTTTAAAACCATGACCTAACATATAAAAAATGTGTAATGAAAAGCATCAAAATTCAATAATACAAACTATAACTTGGTTCAAATACAACATTCATTAATATTGTTAGTAATATCTTTTCAAAATCAAAGCAACAATTGCGTAAATTATATATAATTCATGCTATGGCGAGTGAAAATTTTGAAATAGAAGTTTTAAGCACAATATTCGGAGGCTTATATCATGACTCAAAGGAAATACCACATTCTACTCCTTTTGCAGCGCATGCAGCTATTTGCATCCTAGTGTTCCAATCCAATAATGGTTCTTTAATTTATGAAGGGGAAGATCTGCCCAAAAGTCAATCACAAGAACTAAACATTAATTAATTGTTATTGGAAATTTGAATTGATGACAAAACAAACACCCCAAAAGAACATTCTTGTCAAAAGGGGAACTTCATTTTTTTTCATGGTTTGCCACTTCAAATTGTAATTTACAACACTCGCATAAACTTCATTTTTCCTAGATAGGGACCTTTTAGAAGTGCTGAATCATTTATCGTTTTTTTTTTAAATTAAATGTATTAAGTTTGGTTTTACAATACATTATTTGATGATTTACAGGGATGTCTTGGATTTGATCGAGGAGTTGGGTTGCTAGAGTTAGTAATGTTTTATGTTGAGTTTGAGGAGTTTTTATTTTATAAGGATTGCTTGAAGGCTTATCACCAATTCAGTTGGAGGAAAATTTTTTCCCAGTAATTAATTTCATTGTAGTACCAATTTTTTGTGGTACATCCATTTTATTGCATTTTAATTGTGCAACTAATTGTAAGAGGAGGGGAAAAAAAATTAGCAACATGAGACAATATGGTCAGCCAACAAGTCCCAAAGGAGAAAATGGCAAGAAGATAAGGGGCGCAAACTCCATGCTTGACCCATCTTTCATTGGCCCAATACAAGAAAATTACACCACTCAGCTATGTTAGGCTGAACTTTGAGCTTTGAGTTTTGAGTTTGAAATGGTATAAAAAAATGGATGTTATGATTGTTTTCTCTCTATTCTTTTTGCTTTTGGAGATATAAGAATTTCACAATCATCATCACCCAGGTTTTGTTTTGTTTTTGTTCTGTTTTTCATCTTTTTGTTGTTTCTATGTCCAACTTTTTTTTTTTCATGAAAGCTTATTCTGAAGTATCTAGTAATTTCCCATGCACAAAGAACATTACCTCAAGTCATTGAGGAAATTGAAGAAGCTGAAGAAAAAAGAGTTGGAGAGCCTAAAAAACTTCAGAATTACAAAGCATCTCAAATTTGAAAACTATTTCAAAAAATCTTATTTTGGAGAGATCTCATCAAAAATCAAAATTAGATTTTACTTAAAAAAATAGTGCTCCAATCTTAGAAATAAAATCAGATCAAAATTAACCAACTTGGGTTGGTCAAATGATCAGCTCGTTCGTCTGCTTAAGCAAGTATTAGGGGTTCGAATTTCGTCTTGTGCATGTAATAATTCATTGGCTAGCAGCAGACCCTTAAATAGAGCTTTCATCAGCGACGGTTTAGTTCTTGACCTGTCGGGTTGGAGGATATCGTAGGAACACAAAAAAAAGTTAGATCAAATTTCTAAAGTCCTCGAATTCAAATTAGATCAAAGAAATGCAAAAGAGTTTGAATAGCTTGAGAAGAAACAAGTTTGGCACCTAGTCCCAACATTGAAAGGAAAGATAATTATTGAAACTAAGTGAGTGCTCAAAAATAAATTTGATGAAGTTGGTGAGATAGTGAAAAACAAGACAAACTTGATGGTACAAGGGTATGATTGTAACATTCCAAAATTTTAGGAAACACAATTCTAATTAAAAATTAGAATATTTTAATTAAGAGTAAAGTATCGATTTTGTTTCTAATATTTGGGTTAAGTTTTAAAGTTATACTTAACATTTAAATTGTCTTATTTAAGTTCCAAATATTTTAAAATCGTCTTAATGTTGTCCTGTCTCAATGATCTATTAGCAGAATATTCGGTAAGACAAAATCGAGATAATTTTGAAACATTATTATGAACTTAAATAGGAGAAAAAAATATTGGGGGATAAAAATAATATATTACTCTTAGAAGAATTAAGAAATCAAGTAAAATGAAAGTAAATTTTAACGGAATGAATTGCGTTACGAATTCAAGATTTTTACTCATCATAAAATATTTGTAGAACGACTAGTAGATAAATTTTTAAAAAGAGAAAAAATGAGTATGATACACATATAATAAAGTATAAATTACATCTTTTATCTCTAATGTATCGAATTTCTTTAATGTTTAATTTAAATAAATTTTATTTTTAACTGCTTTCAATAATATTCATTTTTTACGGTATATTATTATTCAATTATTTTTTAATCACATATAAGTAAATTACTCTTAAACACATTACTTTGACTCTAAGTAATTTTTTTTATTTTACTCTTAAAGATTTTGCTCATCATAAAATATTTGTAGAATGACTAGTACATAAATTTACAGAAAAAAAAGAAACATAATACATATACAATAAAATATAAATTATACCTTTTGTCTCTAATATACTAAAATTATTTAATATTAATTTA
>NC_029793.2:15641517-15651334 GCF_000816755.2 Arachis ipaensis | reverse complement strand
TATATAATTTTTACTTTATTGTATATGTTTATATGTACCATTTTTTTTTCTTTTCCAAAAGTTTATATACTACCCATACTATAAGTATGAGTAAAAATTTTAAATTCATAATGCAGTTCATTCCATTAAAATTCACTATCATTTTATTTGATTTGATAATTTTTTTAAGAGTAATGTATCATTTTTGTCCCCAATATTTTTGTCCTATTTAAATTCCAAACATTTTAAAATCATCTCAATTTTGTCTCACTATCAATTCTATTAACAGATCACTAACGGTATGACAACATTGAGACGATTTTAAAATATTAGAAACTTAAATAGGACGATTAAAATGTCAAAGACAAATTTAAGGTTTATCTCAAATATTAAAAACAAAAATAATACTTTATGATACTTTACTCTTAATTAAAGATGAATATATTCATTCTCATAGATGAAATGATTAAGCTCAATTTGATATAAGTTGCGCCTAATGATTATCCTTGTGGTTATATTTATTTTAAAGGTTAAGTACGATTTTGGTCTAAAGGTAAAGGTTGGAAATTTTTTTTATCCTCAACTTTTTTTTTACAGTCAAAATCGTCTCTAAGATTTAATTTAATTTTAAAATCGTCCTTTTGACTAAAATTTTAAAATTTATTCCTAAATTACCCCTAACAAAAAATTATAAAAAAAAAAAGAGAATCATGTTGGAAAGAGAGAGAAGCACAGGGGAGAAGACAGAGTCGCCATCGAGGGAGAAGGAGTCATCGTTGAAGGAGAAGTGTAAACCCCGCTAAATTAGTAAATAATTAGTCAATAAATTGAATTTTACTAAAGAAAGTTAAAAATGTGAATATTATATTAAAATAGGATAGAGCTATTTAAAACGATAATTTTAACATTAATTTCAAAGAATTTGGCCCAAGATTAGGCCGAACAGACCGAACCGGTTGAACCGGGCCCAAAATGGGCCCAAGGCCCAACAAGTCAGCCCAAGTAACTAAAGAAGAGGCACTCTTCTTTCTCTTCATTCAGCATACATACTGAAACAACATCCATGGTGAAAGGGAAGAAGACATAATCCTAACACTACATCCAAACCACCATATCTCTTCCATCTGAACTCCGATAGCTGCACTGTTTGTTGGATTTGGCTCCCTTGTCCGTGGGCATGATGAGGTCTCTAACCCTAGCCAATTCTTGGTTTTAGTATGTTAAATTCTGAATTTTGAAGTATATATGTATGATATATGTGAACTAGGTGTATATATATCTATATATTGGAACTTGAATTTTGGACATTGGAGGCTTGGTGGAGGTTGGGTGCTTGTGCTTTGGAGATTTTGGGCTTGTGGGGTTGTGTGTGGCTTTGGTGTCTTGCCTTGGACAATAGGTGAAAATCGGCCAAGGTATGGTTTATGTTTCACGTATTTAATATATAATGTTCTGTGAAAACTTAGGCTAGATGACCATAGGTTAGATTGGAACGTATGAGTATACTTAAATGCTTAGTAACCTTGGTAAGAATTGTGATATGAATTTAGTGCTTGTTTGATGAACTATAAATGATGAATTGATGATGCTATGTGTATGCATATATATGTTGAATAGGTAAAATGATATCCTATTGATGTATTGAGAGGTTGAAGTATGATGTTGTTGAGTTGAAAAATGGTAGAATTGTGAAGATTGTTGTGATATTGATAAAGATATGTTGTATTGATGATTATAAGTATGATGAGTTGAGTTGGAGTGAGTTTTTAAAAGAAAGTGGAGGTTTTGAGGTTTGTGGAAAAATTAGTTTTTGACCGAACTTTGGCAAGCCATAACCTGGCTTCCGGATCCCCAAATGGTTTCAAACTCATTTTATATAAAAATTGTGTCCGTGGAGTTTATGGCGTTTGAAAAATGGAGGAAAAATGATTTAAAACAAAAAAGTTATGCGCATTGGAAGTTTGGGGTTAAAAATTGGAATTCTGCAACTTTTTCAAGCTTAGTAAAATTTTTGGAAAAATGTACGCCCACGCGTACGCGTGACATGGAAATTTTGCGCATGCATACACTCTGTTCGCGGACTGTCGCCACTGCCTTCTCCCTATGCGTACGCGAAAAAGCCTATGCGTACGCGTAATGGGCTAGGATGCATGTCCAAGCGTACGCGTGACCCACACGTACGTGTGACATGGGATGCTTGCGTACGCGAAACTCCCATGTGCATCCGTGCGCTTCTGTTAGGCGCCCATGCGTACGCGTATATAGGGGATGCGTACGCGTAATGGTCTGTTTGCACGCCCACGCGTACGGGTGGCCCATGCGTATGCGTGACTCCCCTGTTTTCAGCAAAGGTATTTTGAGCTCAATTTTGAACCTCCAAACCTCTATTTTCTCCCCTTTTAGCCCTAGAACATAATGATAGGCCTAGTAATAACTTGGAGGAACGTAATAGAGGTAACTTGGGAATGAACTAATGGTTAAAAGTGATGAGTATATGAGGAGAATGTGCATGCATGAAGGATATATGATGCCATGGTTGTATGAACAATTATGTAATGAATATGAACGATTATGAATACTTATGTGGCTTATGCATTTAATGTTATCTGAGATACGAGTTTTTTTGGGTAGAATACCGTGGCTTGCCACCACGTATACCAGGTTGAGACTCGATACTCTGTTGACCCTACGTCGTAAAGATGACCGGGCACGTATAAATTTTCGGGAATGGCTATCCCTCATTGAATAAAATTATATATGGATGTATGATTTATGAATGAAATGAGAAAAAAAAGCTATGCATAGACTCATGGAGATGCTCAACGGGTGGATAGTCCAAGGGTTTCGAACTTGTCGGGTTGGCTTGATAGCCAATAGATGAGCCTCATCAGCCATAGGACATGCATACATCATGTGCATTTTGTTTATTTGTTTGCAATGCCTTATTTGGGAATGCCTAACTGAATATATTATGTTAATTGTAATAATTGCTACTTGCACTACTTGTCTCCTACCTGTGCTTGTAATTGTCTGTTGGTTTGTCTTTGCAAATTCACCGGAGATGGAGGAACGAAGGAAAGGTGGACAGGTTGAGTGTTAAGATTAAGTTTAAGTTGAGTTTAGAATTCCCTAAATACATACCCTTTTTTCATGGTTTCTGTTTAATACTTTTAAGCTTTTCAATCTGAGTGTCGGCGTTCTAGGATTGCCTTTAGCATTCCCAGGGCCTTATATATTATGTGTGTGGCACCTTTACCATGATGAGAACCTTCGGTTCTCACCCCCATAATGTGTTGTTATTTTTAGATGCAGGTCGAGAGGCTCCTCGGTAGACATCTGGATTTCTGAAGCGGAGCAGGTTCTGGGTTCCTTTTTGCTGTATAGTTTATGTGTATATATACTTAGCTTCCTCTCTGAATAACTTATTTATTTTGTTCCTCTTAGAGGTTTAAGGAGAGTTAGGTTTCATCTATGTATTTTGGGTTTTTGGGATATGTATATATGTATGTAAATATTCTCCGGCCAGCTTTGACTTCGCACGCTGAGTTAGGAGCTAGTTATTCTGTATCCTTGACTCTCTATTCCCATTTTTTGTTTATTTATGCCCATGATCATTAGTTTTATTCGCACGCAAGTAATCTCGTTTCCTGAGTGAGGCGCTTTTATTTTCGCGATTTTGTTTCATCTGTTTTTCAAGGCTCCTAGTTTATTA
The DNA here is from genome assembly GCF_000816755.2 of Arachis ipaensis. Classification (NCBI taxonomy): domain Eukaryota; kingdom Viridiplantae; phylum Streptophyta; class Magnoliopsida; order Fabales; family Fabaceae; genus Arachis; species Arachis ipaensis. Next base: position 15,647,643 of record NC_029793.2, on the reverse strand, counting down.
TATTCTTTCCGCTACTATATGTATATAGTTATTTTAGAGGTCGTAATACCACACCACCTCTATTTTACGGCTTAAGCGTAAAGTTCTGTGTGGTAGGGTGTTACAAGAAGCATGCCGCCGCTGTTCTTCGCCGCGGCTAGTTATTGGAAACACTTCTTCTAATGGAGGGAAACGACCCCGTTCCAGTTTCTGTCTGATCTCTTCCAATTCCAACCCCAAATTCTCAATTCCAAACCTTAATTCAATTCTCTTATCTTCTTCTCTTCTGTTGTTGCTGTTAATCTGTTATGGCGGAAAATCTAAACCTAAACCCAACCATGGTCGGCCAGAAGCAGAGACTTACCATGGCCGCTCGCATCCAGTTCCCTACCAACCCCTTCTTCTTGGGTTCCAATGATGACAAACTGGAACGCACTACACGTGCGGCTGACATCCGCCGCAAGAACGTCGCCGCCAACTTGAACTCCCAATCCTCCGACGCCAACTCCAACCTGTGCCTCAACAAGCAGCAGATTCTCGGTTTGTTCCAGAACTGCATCAAGCTTGCCAGCGAAAATGTAAGACAGACAGAAAAAGAATAAGAAAAAAGTTTTTGTTAAAATAAATTGTGTTTCGATTATTTGATATTTGAAATTCAGATTTATTTTTTTATTTTTTTCTATTTTATTTGTTTATTATATTATTTCTGCTTCTGATTTTATTGTTGTTGTTGCTGATGTTGTGATGAAAAAGAAGAAAAAGAAGAAGAGATGATGCTGTGATAAAGAAGAAGAAGGGAAATTGAATATTTTGGTGATGAAGGAGAAGGGTAGTTTAGTCCAAAGGACGATTTTAAAATTAAGCCAAACCTTAGGCACAATTTTAAGTGCAAAAAAGGGTTGGAGATGAAAAAAATTTTCAACTTCTACCTTAAAAACCAAAATCGTACTTAACATTTATTTTAATTATGGTTGTAACCCATGATTTTGGTAAATTGAAAAATAAGTCCATTTGTGATTTGAACTCTATAATTTCAAATAATTTTTTTTTTTTATAAGTGGAGCAAGAGCAACAATAAGCAAACAGAAAAGTTAAAAAAAATTGCAAAAAGACTCATCAACTAGTTTTTGTGCTCCTCTTTTCTATAGTGTACTCCTAATTTTGTACTCGTAGAAATATCTCCAGCCACTCCAATCTTACTAAAACTCTGTCAAACCGATTGTAAGATCGCTAAGCAGAAGTCTACCAATTGCATATCTTATTGTATCCAATTCTTACTAAAACACTGTTAATCTGACAACATCTTTTCTCCCCTCCACTTGCACAATCTCATTAAAGTCTCCTATAAAGACTGACATAATCCTGCAATATCACTCCATTCCTCCCACACAGCAATTTTCTCTTTTCTTGTATGAGCCCCATACACCAAAGAAAGCATAATTAAAATTATTTTTGATAAGACCCCTTCAACACACAACCAAAGCTCTCCTTCATAACAGCGACTCATTTTAAACATTATTTCATCCCAAATTAACAGTAAACCACTTGAGGCACCTTCCAACTCAACATATTCTCATCTTGCAACATCACTCTCCCAAATTCTTATTGCATCAAACTTCGTCATTACCTGCCACTTAGTCTCAAACAAGCTTAATATATTCAACCCCCTAACTTTCCAAGAACAAAATTATTTTAATAAATTATTACACACTTTTTTTATTTTTGGCCCTGTAGCGTCTTGCTTTCTCTTTCTATTTTGCCAATCTTCTTTTTTAAGCAATTTTTTCATTCTGTGCTTGGAGAATAGCCATAATATCATCTTCTTCATTGTATAAAATTGCACCTGATTCCAACGCAAGGTCCCAAAATTTTCTATTTTCAAGTATCTGCTCCTCCAAAATACTATCTCTGTTTTCCTTACTTCCTTCATTCTTGTCCAAACCACCATCATCAACAACTCTCTTCCCAGCTACTTCTTCATCGTGTTCCGATAGCTCCCCTTGTCCCTTTGTCAATGTTGTTCCCTTTATGCCGGAACCCATGCCACTGTCATTCACAATGTCGTCCCTATCACCCGTTCCTTTATCAACATCTTCCGCACCACCATCATCAACATACACACCCAACCCACCAGTCCCTCCATTCAATGTCACCGCCGGGAGAGTAGTGGCTTGGTTCTCCGCCACCAACTCTTCTTCGATCTCATGACCCAACATAGGTGGCGTCAGGATTGCACATCTCCCTTGCCATGTTGAGCCTCCTCTGCCGTGGCCAGCCTTTAACTTCCCTCCTTCAACACCGATTCGGTCTCCCTCGGTCATCTCCGCACCGGTCTCTAGTGCAAGTTTCGCAGATGCAGCTTCCTGCACACTTGCCGTAGACCCTTTCCTAGTGTGTTCATCCCTATCGTGGAAACCGTGCTCTATTTCTATCAAGCCTGACCCGAATTCTAGACCCAACCCAACATCACTGAATCGGTTGATTGAGGAAACTGGACCCAAGGATCCTTCCCTACCTTTTTTGGACATCCTTGAATTATTGGACCTAGCACAAAGCTTACAAAGAACCTTCTTTTTCTTATTCCTTTTGTCCCTCCTTTCCAACCCATTAAAGTTACCTTCATAAACCCATGTAACTGTATTTTCAGAATCAGCTTCATAATTAATATAATCACATCCCACACAATCCGATCTCCCTTCAATTCCTTAATAAATTGGTTGATATGTTACCGTTTTTACTTGATTTTGTTTTGAATGATCATTAATCCACTCATTCAAAATAATTTCAGGAATTACCAACCTACCCTTATCTTCTCGGTCTTCCCTCAGGTCCCCATCACCACATCGGCTGCCTGGTCGTTGAAAACCGCCGGTTTTGTAGCCCGTGCGCTCCTTAAACTCGTACACGCACACTCTCTTTCCGCATCTGTTCTTCGTTGTTCATAGTTATAGTCACTTTTTCCATTAGCTTCTTCATAACAATTCAATTCAAAAGTCTCCTGTCCCACTTCTTTCACTAGCACATCGAATCCACTGATACCTATTGTGATATGGACTCATTCATTAATCATATCCATGATACAAGTATCAATTTGCACTCGTCTAACACTAAAAGACATGCACGAATCTGTCACTTTGTCACAACCGACTACTTTTCCCATTGGCCTCCTAACATACTAAATGTATCTGCTGACCACGCATGTAATGAAACTCCGTAGCATTCTAACCATACTCTTCGAGTTTCACATCGCTCCATCTCATCCCATCTCCATATACTATGGAAAAATTGCAAGAGACTATGCATTTTAAACGTATATGCTTCTTTCGCATTCAACACAGAATCAAAAGTCAAAAGAACTTTATACGCTCCCAGTTTCCGTACTTGGACAACGTGAGGTAGGTTTTTTCCAATCATCTTCCTCAAGGAACTAAAGTCAATTGCCTTCGTCGTACCGCCGACCAGACTTCTCTGTAGCCAGTCCAGATTCTCTTTCACCACCGATACTTTCACTTTCTTCATCCACCCATTTCCATGCGGGTCTGGTTCTTTTTGGTGCCTTATTAATTTCTCTACCTGTCTTTGGTTATCTCCTCCCTGAGGCTAAGAATTTGTCTTGTTCCAACTATCACCTCCTTCCTGAGTTGTCTTTCGGACCTTTGTCTCAGTTGTTCGTCTATACTTTGCTTCTCCCACGTACACAATCTTTCCTCTCAACCTCATACGATTCATTTCTGATATAGCTTTCAGAGCTCCACCTTTCATTTTATATCGGATGAACGCAAAAACATACATACCACCTTTTTGTTTTCGCGATACATAGATGTTGTTAATGCGTCCAGTCCACTTAAACAGATGGAATAATTCATTCTTCGAAATGTCTTCAGGGAGATTATCAACAAAGATGGAGAAAGACTCATTTTCCAACCGTTGGTACTCTTCTCGATTCCAAATCTTGAAATCTTTTGCATGTTCCCTAGTTCTAACCCACCCTGTGTTTTCCATTCTCTCTCTCACTCCTTCTCTCATCTCTCAACATGTTAGAAAATAAGATTATTCAATTATAAATAAGGATTAATATTTATAAAATAGAAGTGGAAAGGAAAAAGAAAGAATAAGAGATGATTTCACCTAAGTATCACAACACACCTACATAATATTAAATGATTCCTTTTCAATTTCAAATAATTTTTATGTGTTATTTGTTAATAAAAGTAATTAGATATCAATATAAGAAAAATTAAACTTAATCTTAAAAAATTTGTAACACATTATGAAAATCATCAAATGAGAAAACTTTCTACACACGCATGCATAAATTTTTTTTATTATTTTATTTTGATAAGAAAAAAATGGGTGAGAATAGAAGAACCAAAGAGCTCGAAGAAAGAGAAGAAAAAGAAAAAAAGAGTCCTCATAAGGAGAATAAAAAATTTTAGAGTTTTCGATCTTGTTTGTTATTTTACCATTGAATTGAGAGTAAATAGTTAAATTAGTTCCTAAAAGATTATTCATTTTTTAAATTAATTTCGAAAAAATTTTTTAATCAAATTCGTCTTTTAAAAATTTTAAATTAATTATGTTAATCCTTCTGTCACTTTTTTTTATTGATGGTGTCAAAAATTGCTAATGTGGTACGTTAAGTGACACCCCAACACATACCCATGAATCTTAATTGACTGTTAACATAATAAATTTATGAAATTAGATCATAATAAAACTTAATTGAGGAGAAAATTTCAGCCATTAGAATCTCTCAATTTTGGGGTTGATTTAAATTAATTTCATAAACTAATTATATTAATAGTCAATTAGGATTATTAGGTGTATATTTTGATATTACTTAACATACAACATCAACAAAATTTGATGCTGTTAGCAGTGGAAGTGGCCAAAGAACTAACATGACTAATTTAAAATCTTTAAAAGATGATTTGATTAAAAAAATCTTTCGAGAACTAATTTAAAAAACGAGTGATCTTTTAAAGATTAATTTGACCATTTACTCATTGAATCGATAAAGATAAGAAAAGAAGAGAGAAGTTCGGCTATATACTAATATCACCATCATACCATCATCATCTTGGAGTACATGGACGTGGGCAACCCAATCTATTCCGACCCGATCCGATTACTATGGGTATTGTACGGTAGGTAATCGAGTCTAGTTGGATAAAATTTAATTATACTCGATTTTTATTAGTCCGAATATGTATCGTTTTTGAAACTGTAAAATTCGATTTGACCTAATTATTCAAAATATTATATATAACTTTTACCAACCTAACCCTAATTATACTCATCCCTATCCACCAAAAATATTATTAAGAGTACAATATCATTTTTGTCTCCAACGTTTAGGATAAGCCTTATTTGTGTCCCTAACGTTTAAATCATCTTATTTGTATTTCTAACGTTTATAAAAGTGATTCAACGTTATCCTGCCGTTAATTATACTAATAGATCAGATTGTATTTTTTAATTATTCTCACTTAAATGTATTCATTCTCAATTAGGTCTCATGTAAATGTGTTCGATTTTAATAGTGTACCCAAAATTTGTGTTCAGGTTCAATTATGTCCCTAAAAAAAAGTGAATTATGTAAATATTACAGGGATTAGTTTCAACTTTTTAATGAGTTATTATCCGGAGTGGATTATCGATTTTGACCCAAATATTTGTATTCTAACTTCAAAAAGAGATTTTCAGAACTCCAACTAAAGCTCATGATGTGATGTGTAATCGACAACAGGATAACATTGAATCACTTTTGCAAACATTAGAGATACAAATAGGACGATTTAAACGTTAAGAACACAAATGAAACTTACCCCAAAGATTAAGAACAAAAATAATCCTTTACTCTATTATTAATATGTAATTCATCTGATTTTTTTTATTTAATTTCTTAGTGTTATAGATTTTTTTTCTTTCTATTTTTTCAATTTTTTACAAACGTAATTTTGATCAAGTATCTGATTATTAGAGCCTATCTAATCCAAACTTAATTATAAATGTATTTGGTGTTTTGAAATAGCACAATTAATTTTTTTTTATAAATATTAAGAGAATTAATTAAGTGGCAAAGCAAATCAAAATAGATATAAAAAAAAAACATCTAGGTTAGTTTAATTTTTGAAAAGAACAAAT
>NC_029793.2:15637978-15641374 GCF_000816755.2 Arachis ipaensis | reverse complement strand
TAATACATTTTTTTATACTAATTTGAGTATTTTTCTCGAATATTGATTAGAATCAGAACTCATAAGTCATAAGGGAGAGCATCTGGATCCTTGTTAAGGGAGGTCACTGCTGCGGACCCCACCTTTTCCTCTTTAAAGTATAAACAAGAGAGCCACCCACTCCTACTCTAATCAAATTTCTTTCCTTTTCTCATTTTACTTTTTAATTTCAATATTTCTTTTTACTTTCCATTCCAAACCCATTTAATAAAATTTTAATTTATACATATTATTTGTCATATAATATATTAAATATAAATACTATATGTCTCCCTTTCTCTCTCCCACTTGCACCGGCTACCGGACCATCCAGTCACCTCTCCCACACGTGCCATCTGCGGCAAACCCTCTCACACGTGCCACCCTCACCCATACAGCATCCTCCTTTCTGTGGTGCAACAAATAAAAAGCTAAGATACAAAGAAGACCAAAATAAAGAGATAGAGAGCGTGTGTCTCTGCTACAAACATGAGAGACTTTGATACAGAAAAAGCCGTAGATTTCAGATTTTTCCCTTCTTATGTCTTCTTCTTACCATGAGCTAGATTAGTGTATCTTTACTGTTTTACCCTTTTGTTTCTCTCTCTAAGCATACTCGCACCTTGTTTTTTCATCATTATTTTTCCCCATATCTCTCTAGAACCGAAAGATCGCTTCTGGTGTGAAAGTTCTGAAGGCTTAAACCGAATCTCTTGAGCTAGAGAGGGAATTAAGTTCATCCATTTCATTCCAATAATCTTGCACCTATGAGGATCCGGAAGAGACAAGTGCCTTTTCCTCTCTCTCAGGTGTCTCCAGATCCCAACCGGATCAGCCGGTCACCGGTCATGGTGCAACTCAACCAAGCTGCCCCTGCCGACGTAGCCACGTCCTCGAAACGTTCTTGCACTGACGTTTCGGCTGCTGCGCCGGCACACAGCTTGGATCCATCTCAGCCGTCTGATCAGACGCTACACCCACCGATCGGTGAGGATGGAGAGCTTGCGAGGCTGCAGCGGAAGAAGAAGGAGGAATATCTGGTTAGTGGCGAAATTATTTTACATGAATCATCTTCAATTTTTGGTCTTCTTAGCTTATTTTCTTTTTGCGGTTGAGTTTGTAAAATTAGTGCACTTTTGTCCGATATTATCGCAAGTGTAATAGATTAAAATTGTTGTTAATATTTTTAATTTTTATTTGCCGTTCACAGAGGGATGTGTTATTAGTGGGTCCTATATATGTTGGTATGGTTGATTTTTGCAGGTAGAAGATGAAGATGGGAAGACACAAGAGGAGGGAGAAGGGGGACAAAAGGGTAATGATACCAGGTAAGAATAATGAAAGACACCAGTACACATGAAATAATATAAAATGATTAGTAAAATAAAATTAAGTAATATAATCTTCTTATAATGTTATTTCATCTCCGTTAATGTCTCGTGAAATCTCGTAGTGAAAAACATGGAGACCCATAACTACTTCATTTTATTAGCCAAGACATATAAATTATTTGAAGTTATATATATGCTTTTAATTTGTAGAATAGTGTTAGTGGAATGAAATACTATTGAAGTGTTTTAATTAAGGACATGTTTGGTTAGCAAAACTAGCAACTATACCCCCTATCTAAACCGATCGTTCTTTTTTTCAAAATTGGCTAACTACCATTTGCCCTTGAGGTGCACAATTAAGAAGCACCAAATGCTGGTCCCCAGCTACACATCACATCTATCCTTCATCTACATACACAAAATATTGCACATTCGATTCTATATATACTACTTTTCTTTTACTCCCTTTTTAATCTGGCCTTAAATTTTATGTGAATAATGTATATATTATATGTAGTTGTGGGCCATTCTCGGTCTTCTTTTGTTCGTAGGAAAGCATGCAATATGGGTTCCGAAACACCACCTGATGCCCTCTCACCCTCAAGCACCACTTGTAAACAAGGTAATAATAATAATAATATATTTTCATCAAAGTAACTTTTGAATGCATGAAATTTGTGGTCACTAGCGCTGAACACTTCATCTATGTATATATGTTCATTTGTTTTAAAAATTACTGCAGTACACAACTGGAGTAATATTATCGTTGCAATGTTGCAATGCATGCTGAATTTGCATTATTGCAGCAGTAGTAATTCTCTTTTCTTTCTTTTTTTTTTTTGTTATTTTAGTTTATATAAATCTTGTAGAATTCCAACGCCAAAAAAAAGTGAGGTAGAGTTGGTGTAGTTTATATTAGAGATATAATTATTCATGTCATTCTTTTTATGGGATTGAAAGGTTTAGAGTTTAATACTTTGTTATTTCAAATTAAATCATGAAGCATAATCACGCACTGTATGTCTATATTAGATTTGAGATGGCGCGAGGTAGAGAAGGCAATTCCGCTAAAGAAAAGAAGAGGAGATCAGTTTGATAATAACATGGAAGGAAATATTAGCGACAGCAACAGAAAGAAGACGAACAAAATCCAGAGTCGTAGCAGCAGAACGAAGATGAACATGGCATGGGAGCAAGATGATGACGAAATTATCAAAGAGGAAGAAAAAGAAGCCGAGGAAGAAGTAGTAGCAGTAGATGAAGAAGAAGAAGAAGAAGTAAGAGAAAGAATCCAAACGAAAAAGGTTAGTAAGAAGAAGAGGGTAAGGGGTGGTGCACTGATGGAAGGTTCTAGATGCAGCCGCGTTAATGGGAGAGGATGGAGGTGTTGTCAGCCAACATTAGTTGGTTACTCACTTTGCGAGCATCATTTAGGAAAAGGAAGGTTGAGAAGCATGACAAGTGTTAGAAGCCGCTCTATTGCTACTCCAACCACTGCTGGTGCACCCAAGAAGCTTCACCGCCAGTTAGTTCCACCATCTCATAATGAAGCTGCTAATTCGTCTTCTTCGTATTCGAACAACAATGCAAAAGAAACCAATTGTGTCGTCGCTCGCCATGATGATGACGGTTATGCTAACCACCACGCTGGAGGCGGTGGCCAAGACGACCATGACGATGAGAAGAAGCCGGTGACGGTTACCACCAAGAAGAGGGTGAAGCTTGGAACGGTTAAGGCAAGATCGATAAGCAGCTTGCTGGGACAAACAAACAACGAAATTACTATGCCTGACAACAACAACAATAATAATAATAATGTGAACTGAGTACTTACTCTTAAGTGCACAAAACTGTTATCATTTTATATGTAGTTTAATTGGTTTGGAAGATAATTTTGATACTGTGGAGTGTGGTGCAAGTGTGCAACTTCTTCATATTCAATTCTAGCTTACGTGCTTTATTTCTATGTCATAGTTTTCATATTCATGTTTTGATAAGCCTTATTATTGGTGTAGTTTGCACTCTCTTCTTTGCTCTCTGTGTGGTG
>NC_029793.2:15635587-15637938 GCF_000816755.2 Arachis ipaensis | reverse complement strand
TATATTATAATTTTTTTTATAATTTTGTAGTATAAAATATTAAGGTAGCGTTTGGTGGAGAGACAGAGACGTAAAGACTGAGACTGAGAGACAGAGACTAAGAGACAGATATTGAAATAAATCTCAGTATTCTGTTTGGTGCAAAATGGGAGACAGAAATTGAAACAAGAATGAAACTCTAATTTAATTTGCACAAAGGGTAAAATTAGAATTAATTAATTGAAATGGGGTATTTTAGGTATAAAATGTTATTAAAGTTTCAGTCTCCATCTTTAAAAATTTTAGTCCCCTGTCTCTCTACTTTTTGGAGGTACTGAAATACTGAAATTTTGGAGACAGAGACAAAAATTTTAGTACCAGTCTCTGAACCAACAAACATGATATTGAGTCACAGTCTCTCAATCTTTGTCTCAGTACCTCAAAACAAACGCTACGTAAGAGTTAAATGTTTATGAACCATATAGTATAAGATTTCTGTAGTAAAGATATTCAATTGGGTGCTATATATTATGTAAATATAAAAGTAATTAATTAATATTCGTATTTACTAACTAAAATAAATAGCTTTTATGTATGTGACAGCATCTTATATTTGTTATATATAATGCTATTAGCATTATATCAAATTTAGATATATATATTCACTTCACATCTGATCTGTGTCTCCTCTGACCAAGGAAACAGCTTGAACTCTATCACGTGATGAAATGTTACGTATAACTGCATATAGAAGGAAAGTCAAATAACTGAACACATATACAATTTGGTGTAACATATGATCTTAGTAAACCATTCGGCATGGTCTCAACTCTCAACAATTGCGTTGATTTAAACATATAGGTCACATAAAGGCTACCGCTGCTACCAATGATAACTAAATACTAAAAAATAAAGAGTAAAACTCCAATCGGGTCTAATTCATTCACAAATTTCTAGCTATTTTATTTGTTCCTCATTAATTAAAAAATGATATTGCAGTCTTTAATAATTAATTTTATCAAATTTTCTACTTTTTCTGTTAAAGTATCCAGATTCCATTTATTTATATGTGTAATATTAATCCATTACGTATCAAACAGCTATTTAAAGGAACAAAATGTTTCTGTCCAGTCAACTTATCATTGTCGTTTTGGAGAATTTTAAAAAAGTTTTATTTTTTTTCTTTGTTTTTCATGCATTTAAAATCCTAAATAAAAGGATGAACTACACAGAACAATCTTCAATTTCTCACCATTCATAAAAGACTATGGAGAGGTTGATGAGATGTTATCAAAGTAAGATTGAGAATAATGAAACAGAAAGGAAGAAGAAATTCGAACACTCAAGTTTTAATTGCGGACGTTATGCAATTCTATTAGAATCTAGAACAAAAATGAATCCTAGTAGGTTGTTCTTTGGTTACTGTTACTTTAAGGTATGCTACCTTTCACATTTAGATTTGGTGTGACAAAAGACAAACGCCTCACAATGAGTTATTTTGTTCTCTATGGTCTTGCTTTTAGTATGATCCCCGATAGAATGTCAATGTATTGTGTGGCTGGTGCAGAAGGATTAACATTGTCCTCTTGTACCTACAAAAAAAGATTACAAAATAATTCCGATTTCAGATTGAAAAATCAATGATAGAGTCTATCAACAAATAAAAAGAAAAATATAGTAGTTCATAAAGTATGACGGAACTCTAAATTACTTGCCGGCCTTGTTTGGTGGTGGCAACCTTAGTTCTTGGCTTCTTCTTCTTTGGTTCCAACTAGGATCCCTTGGAGTACCTTTACAAGGCTTATAATAGTGACCCTTTTTCACTATATTTTCTGCATGTAACCTGGAAGGCTTTCTTAACTTTGTTTCCATTCCCAATTATTTGGTTTTCAGCATTTCCCTTGAGCTTTGGACGTCCAAGTGATCTCTTAATAGGGGGAGCCTGTGACCTTAAGTATGACGTTGGTTCCAAAGTCGCCACCACGATGTCACCGTATCGTCACTATACACACTGTCACGCCACCGTCAATGGCTCTTTGATTCTTGGATTTCTTGCACCAAGTGTGGAAAGCTTATGGTTCTGTTGTAAACTTGTAATTGTGAGAGACGAAAGCCGGTTAGTGAAATAGTTAGGACCGGGTTAGAGTTTTACTCAAAATAATTAAGTAAGAGAAAATTATATTATTGCCTTTAATAATAGAGTTTAATTTTAAACAATGTACTTGGTTCCAAAGTACGATGTCACCGTATCGTCACTATACACACTGTCACGCCACCGTCAATGGCTCTTTGATTCTTGGATTTCTTGCACCAAGTGTGGAAAGCTTATGGTTCTGTTGTAAACTTGTAATTGTGAGAGACGAAAGACGAAA
>NC_029793.2:15625239-15632772 GCF_000816755.2 Arachis ipaensis | reverse complement strand
TTAGATGTCTTTAAAGTTTTTAAATAGTTTATAATTTTATATATATATTAGATCTCTTTTTTTAATAAATTAGTTTTTAGAGTTGTCAATGTAACTCAAATGGCATAATTTTTTTAGAGATCTTAAATTCTGAATTTAAAAAAAAAAAAACTAATTTTTAGAATTAACTAAGTTAGATTCACTTAATCTCAATTACAATATAGTATTAGAATCTGTTCGATGTAATATTGCTAGACAATCCACCCTGAATAAAACCGCTCCTCAAAATTTGTTTTTTTGAGTAACCACCTTAATCTTTCATTTTTGTTTCTATTAGTTTTAAAATTTATAAACCGTAAGACGTATTTTTTTTTATAAGTTTTTGTGATTTGGAGTTAAATTTAAATATTCTCTTTTATAAATTTAGGAACTATTCTATTTTCCAATTTATAAATTTAGAAATTAAAATAAATAGCCATTCAAAAACAGTTTAAAGACCAAGTTGAAATTATATTCTACTTGTGAATGTTTTGTATAAATATAACAAGTAATAAGGTCATTGTTATATACTAATATAAAGAGTGAATATCCGGTCCGTTCCTGACAATTTTTACGAAAGACAACAAGGCTCTTAGAAAAAAAAAACTACATTTTGGTCTCTGAAATTTTTTTTATGAGACAAATTAGCCCCTACGTCAATAATTTATTTTTGGGGTTAATAGAACGTGAATACGTGGCAAGTTAAGATGGTGATGTGTCCGTTAAGTGCTAGTTTGGATTGGCATATTAATGAATCACCCAACCCGATCTCTGACAATTTTTTGAAAATATAATTTCATGTTTTATCTGCACTTCACATAACATGATGAGCCCTAAACGCCTCTTCCTCCTTCCTTCTTGTGTAGAACCCTAACTGTCTACCACCATGAGCCATGAAGATCATTCTTTGGAAACTAGGAGTCGCAACCTGCGTGGTTATAGTGTTGGCGAAGAGAGTAAGTGCTGCACCTTTTCTTCTGGAAGAGTTTGGCAGCCAAGAAAGAAGAAATTCATATCTCCGAAATGTCACTGTGGGTCCTATGCAATTCTCTTCCAATCTTGCACAGAACTTAATCCGGATAGGTTCTTCTTGGGATGCCCTAATTACAATGTAAGTATTGATTTTTTTGTATATTTCGTAAATTTGAAAAATTAATGTAATTTTGGTTTTTTTAACAATCAAAATTTTTTTATTTCTAGGCACCCATCTCACATTGCAAGCATTTCAAGTGGCTAGATGTATTAGTTTACGAAAATATGGATGAGGACATTACTTCTGACAATGCTATTTTAATGGAAAGGAGATTGAAGGAGGTAGAACATAGAATGAAAGAGTTAGAGATGGAATTGAATTTGAAAAATCAAAACGAAATTGAATCTCAAGGTGGTAGATATTACTGCAGATGTTTTAGGCTCATAATTTTGGGTATAATTAATAACATAATTGCTGTAGTCTTTAGGATATGTCCTAAGTAATTGTCATAATCTTAGCTGTGACATTTTGTGATAATTATGTTGCGTTGTAATGCTTTCAAGATGTAACTGAATCTGTGTAATATTATGTTTTATGTTAATAAATTTGCTATCACTTTAATCTGAGATGATCTTGTATTGAAAGAAATTAGATTATATTACAAATGTGTAATCACATATTTTGATGGATGAAGATATAAAAATCTGGGTATGCAATGATTGTAAGCTAAATATATGTTTCATCAAATTAAAAAAAAGTCTGTACAATATGATTTTCATATGTGCTATATGATAATAAAGATGGAGCTATAAATACAATCCAACTAAATTGCCAGTTGTCTAACTTATATACCAGCGAATTCATTTACAACTATTAAAGAATCAAAAGATAATTAATTGAGTTCATAAGATACATATGAATCTTCACTTATAGACCAACAAAATACATGATCTTCACTTGGTGTTTTTAATCCATTAATGAATCTCCTCAAGTGTTAGTTGGAGGCCTAAAACCAGGTATTGGCATGAAGGTAAACAAGCTACCGAATGCCCTGAGGTAGCTGGTCCAAGTGACTCTAAATGGTTTTGAGTGGGTGGTATTGGTGGCCTCACAATGGTTTGCTTCATTCGAAACCCAACAAGAGGTCCAGAAATTTGCTATGTGGCATGCACAAGATAGAAGAACCATTTCAGCACAAAAAATCAGCAAGACAAAAGTCACCAAATATAATCCTATACTCACAGGTCTATCATTAGGGGATGCAGATTGAGATAAATCAATCTCTTCACCAAAATCTACATTGGATGAGGCTTTCAGTTTTGGCATCTTTTTCTTATTCTGTTTTGTCTTTGCCTGGAAATGATGATGCAAATATAACATATAGATTCAGCAATTTGCAATCAACAACATATGATAGACCTAGCACAATTAACATAATTAAAAAAAATAAAATACACAAAATAACAAATGCAACCTATGGATCATGTTGTTGTCCTAGCTTGTTTGTTGCTGCTCCAACGGAAGTTTCTGATTGAGTCTTGCTTTCCTTCTTTGTCTTTTTAGTCTTTGACTGCCAATTTAGATCCTTAGGTGCACCTTTGCAAGTCTTGTGATAATGACCTTTCTCTCCACACTTACTACAAGTTATTTGGTGCGATCCCCTAACCTTATTGCCAATCACCATTTTGATAGGAGCTTTCATTCTCCTAAGTTTTGACCGGCCAGCTGGACGTACGATTGGGGGAGGGAGGATTCCTTGACAATCTGTGGGGATCCAATATTCCTCACTATTTACTGGTTGGATCACATAGGAGTATGCTGCTTGGACAGCATCCATTGTCAGTGACTTATCGACAAAGTCCTCTAATTTGTATCCCATATTTTTCAATCTAAAAATTGCAGCAACTGCATGCTTGCATGGAAGCCCAACATACAATTTTAGTAAATCAAATACCATAATGACATAGCAGATAAACTTGAGATTTACAATTTTAATAAATTAAATAGCATAGTATACATGAATTACCTGTGAGCTGCCACACATTGCATGTGCATGTGTGCTCTTTGAGATTTACACCAACCTTGTGAAAATTTTTTTGAACTTCATAGATAATTTTATCATTATCTCCATTCCATACTGCATTTCACTTGTTACTTTCAGGCATAACAATTTGTTCCAGCTTAATCTGTTGCACAGGAGCCAATTTACTATTGTATATAGCTAGTTTTCTCTTGTGATTGGCCATTTTTTGAATAATATAGCATCTCAATTCCTCACACAATGTTAATATTGGTTTTTTTCCTATAACCAACCATCTTAACATTCCATACTTCACACATATTGTTGGTTATGTTGTCTACTTTTGATCCGTGACTGAAGTGTGATTTTGACCAACATGATGGAGGAAATCTCATCATATGCTCCCATGCATGACAACTTATCTGCTTCAACTTTTTCATGTTGTTATGGAACTGCATCTTAGTAGTTGACTTTGCACACCTCCATACCATGCTTTTGGACTCTTTGTCTTTAAATTTTTTTGTGAAATTCTTCCAAAGGTGAAGTACACAGTTTCGATGATTTGCATTGGGCATAACATTATTAAGGGCAGCTGCCAACTCCTGATTCAGTCCATCAACAAAATTCACAAACAAAGTTCACTAATAAAATAAACTAACAAACAGCGCTACAAATTAAATTAACTAATACAAATATACTAAATGCATTGACCCTAACATCCACTAATATCCTTCATTGATAAATTCTTATACTAGAATTCAGCAAAACCATAATGAAAGTAGATAAAATTCAGAAATAAAGTCCTACACCAGACTTCAGGAAAATCATAACATCATAACGAAATGAAATCATAACTCTAATAATAGAATTTATGTTATAGAATGCTTATTTTTTGTTGGTCCGAGATGAAATTTAGTTCTTCATTGCAAACATCACCCAAGTCTTCTTTCAACCTTGTTAGAAACCACTTCCATGTCTCAGTATTTTCACTGTCCACCACCGCATAAGATATCACAAAGAAATGATTGTTTCCGTCTTGTGCTATTGCGGATAGGAGCTGTCCACCATAATATCCTTTCAGAAAGCATCCGTCAAGGCCAATCAACCGCCTGCAGCCAACCTTGAACCCAAACATACAAGCCTCAAGCGAGATGTAAAGCCTATCAAATAGTGGCAGACCCTCTGGTTGAGGTATTGTCCACATCATTGCAGTGGAACCTGGGTTGCTCTTTAACAGCTCACTCAAGTAGTCTTGTAGTATACCGTATTGTTCTCCTTCCTTTCCAATTACTTGTTCCCTTGCAGCCTTCAAGCCTCTTGCGACCATCTTGTAATGCAGTTGCACATTATACTCGTCAACCATGTGCACCTTAGCCTCTTTTGGTGTCAAGTCCGGCCGAGTTTCTAACACCTTAACCAACTTGCTTGCAACCCACTTGTAGTCGGCCAAATTAGAAACAAAATCTCTCCCACATGTATGATTATCTACAAAGGTTTTGATCTGATAGCAACAATCTCTAGAATTGTATGAGGTATAGATTAACCATGGACATTCTTCGTCAGCACACATCGCCCTAATTCTTTTTGGTTCATTCCTAATATATCGTGGAAAGGAGATTTAAAGAAGTAGAACATAGAATGAAGAAGTTAGAGATGGAATTGAATTTGAAAAATCAAAACAAAATTGGGTCTCAAGGTGGTAGATCTTATTTCAGATGTTTTAGGCTTATAATTTTGGGTATAATTAGTATCATAATTTCGATAGAAGCTTTCATCCTCCTAAGTTTTGGCTAGCTAGCTGGACGTACGATTGGGGGACGGAGGATTCCTTGACAATCTGTGGGGATCCAATATTCCTGACTGTTTATTGGTTGGATCACATAGGAGTATGCTGCTCGGACAGCATCCACTGTCAGTGACTTATCGACAAAGTCTTCTAATTTGTATCCCATCTTTTTCAATCTAAAAATTGCAGCAACTGCATGCTTGCATGGAAGCCCTATATACAATTTTAATAAATCAAATACCATAATGACAGAGTAGATAAACTTGATATAACTAATGATAGCATAGTATACATGAATATATGGGCATTCCTTTCCCTCATAAACGAAGTAATCCTTCAAGCACTCCTTGAACTCAGCCATTGTGTCAAATTCCATACCCAATTCAAAGTACACTTCTCCATAGCCATAACCGATTTTGTGCTCCGGCCATTCGTGTTTATTACCTCCTTCATCATCTGATGAAATAGGGGACACAAATGCTTTACTCTCATAAACATACTCCTTCTCTTCTTCAGAATCAACTTCTTCTATAATGGGTTCAACACCCTTAGTGTGACTTGACCCACTTTTATCTTGTCTAGAACCAGGTTGGGCCTTAGAACCACTAAGCCCAGTATGTTGTCCACCTATATTGCCCCCTAAACGAAATCTAACATTACCCTTTCCACTAGGACTAAAGTTGGGCCAAGCATGTTTCTTTCTTTTCCCTGCATACTTCCTTGAATTAGCCCTCTTCTTGTCCGTATTCACATTTCTAGCAGCCTTCTCGTCAGCACCACCATTCTCATTATCACAATCATCTTTCTCATCAGCAGCCTTCTTATTAGTATGTGTCCTTAGTTTCATTCTGTCTTCGTCACTATCAGTGTCACTACTCTCATCATATGCATCTGAAGGAGGATTGTATGCCTCATCCTCTAAACTTCCATCATCTTCATCAGATGAGGATGAGGAGGAAGAATCCTTAACTTGAGTGGCAGCCTGTCCTAAATCCTCATTAGCATAGCAAGGCTCACCAACTGGGTGTTCAAAGTATAAATTAAATTCTAAATAGTTATTCGCCAATAAAATGTTTCTCAAATCATTTGTCTCAGAATCTCCCTTAATCACATGCAGACCAAATTCTAAATTTCGAGCTGTGGGTTCTAACCAATACATTACAGCATAATCAGCATATCCTAAACTCTTTAGTAGTTCTTCTAGATAAAAAAAGTTCACTAAATTTAAGTCTATTGGAGAAAATTTATGTACCTTTCCATCCAAATACTTCAACATCCCATTACTATCCTTCCCAAGTTTCTCACCATGATGAAACACGGGTACTGCAAAATTAGACATCTGCAGCACCAATAAAAGACAAATTCAGCAACAATAACAATAGGTAATAGATAGATATATTTAAAAGTAATGTAGATTATTTAGTAATTTTAATAATTGATATATCAAATTTTAATACATAGATAGACAATTTTTAATGTACATTATTCATTAAACAGGACAATGTGAATTATATTTCAATTTATCTAAAATTTAGCAACAATAACAATAACTAATAGACTACATTAGTCAATTAGTAAATTTACTTTACTAAATTAGTAAATCTGCAGTGTGCAGTAAAAGCCATATCTTAATAAATCATTATTAAACCTTGAGGCTTTGAATCATAATATGGTCAGAAACGTATAATCACTGAATAGTTTTCATGTGCTAATACAAGTATATGCAGTAGCTATGATCCTGGGTTGTTAAATATTGATGATCAATTTAAGGAACTATTAAGTGTTAGCGGTACACAAATTCAGGATCCCAACCCAAAGCACACAATTTTTAGCAGCCTCCAATCACATTAGCTGTAGCCTACACCAGTTGACAACACAAGCAAATCCATTGAAAACTCAGAGGGAGCAGGAGCACTGAACGATTTTTTTTTTTTTGTAAATACATAAGCTTTTCAGTCAAAATATACAGAGCATATTTGTTGTTATTGAATCCTAAACTATGTTCTAATTCAACCCTTCATGCAAAATTTGAATATAAAAACTCCAAATCATAGGTTTCAAAGCATGTTCAATGGCAGAGAGTGTGAATAAAACCACCTTCAACTTGATCATACACATGCAATGGCAGAGAGAGTGAATAACAAAGCTTACCTCTCAACTATGCAATTCTCCGTCACGACGCCATCAATAGCTCTGTCGGGACCAACGTCTTCCTCTAAGTCAAGCGTCTTCAACAAATTTTAGAAGGGAGAGCATTAGGGTTTTTTGTAATTCTGGAGAGTAGAAGAGGAATTATGTGTCATCACATATAAAATTTGTTTATTTTTAATGGAATTGTTAGGGGCCGAGTTGGATGGCCCATTAATCTGCCCATCCAAGTTAACATTTAACTGATATGTCATTAACTTAACGTGTCATGTAGGCATAGTGAATCAGTTTTAGAGACAAATTATTAACGAAAGGACTAACTTGTTTAACGGAATTAAAAAATAGGGTCAGATAGAAATTTCTTTTTTTTTAGAGGTTTCGTTGTCTTTTTATGTTATTGTCAGGGACGTTTTAATATTTTTCTCCAATATAAATTACTATGTATCTGATGTAATAATATATATATATCTTCTGTTTGCACTTGTTATATATAGATATTATCGAAATGGAATTACCCGTGGATGCTTTTTCTGAGCCTAATTGGGATTTACTTTTTCTTTCTTTTTAAAAGAAAAATAGAATTAATCA
>NC_029793.2:15624509-15624792 GCF_000816755.2 Arachis ipaensis | reverse complement strand
ATTTAAACGTGTAGTATTATTCTATTTTTTATGCGTTGTTTAATACAATGTATGTGTGTCTTCAGTTACCATTTACCAATAAGAATGATATTATATTTCGAGAGACATCTTGAGAGTTAAGCTTTTGTTTCGTATGAACGGAATCCTATATAAGTGTGTGTGTATATATATATATATATCGTCTTTTTCCACTCGTAACATGATTACCTACATTTCCGGTAAAGTCAAGCACCTTTAATTTGTCTCTATTCTTAATAAAATTAGTTTTTGTGTGAGTAAACAC
>NC_029793.2:15622366-15624428 GCF_000816755.2 Arachis ipaensis | reverse complement strand
CATTTATTATTTTGATTTTTGAGACAACATAACTTTTGTCATAACGTTAAAAAGTATATCAAATACTAACAAAAATTAATTCAACGACGATTTTGTGGAACTTTTGTTTTAACCCCACAAACTATTCAGTTTGAAAAATCAAAAATGTATTACGCTTTCGTTATAAAATAGATCTAAATATCTCTACAATAACAACCACTATCCGTTTAATACTTATTTAGTTGTGCTAGATTTGACCAAAAGAACTGTTTTAGTCAACGGAAAAAAAAATCAGAAAGCCATTAGATTGCCAAAGCAGTCCAATTTTATTAGATACAGTCTCATGGGGCTGCATGCATGTTATCATTCTCTCTCTCATTTTGTTGCATTCTCGGCTTTGCATAAAAAGATAGTAAACAATATTGTGGATATGAGGGGAGAAAATATTGGTTGAAATTTTATAAGGTACTAAAATGGATTAAATTTATTGGATTAATTTATTTATCTGTTTAAATAAATAAGTTTAATTTAATTAATTTAAAAAAATAACGAATTAAACGGATTAGTATGTAAACTAAACAAGTAGTTCGTTTTATTTTTTTATATATTTTTTTATAAAAAATAATATTTTTGTCAAAATATTTAAAAAAATAAAATAAAAAAGTAAACAGGCCATTTTATTTAATCTAACATATTGTTGATAAATAATTCGAATTTAAAAATTATGGTCCATAAATAAAATTAATTTAAATGAACCAATTTATTTAACTTATAAATTTAAATAAAATAGACCTAAATAAATCAGACTGGTCCATTTGACAGGCTTAGAATTTTGAAATGTATGCATTGATATTTTTTAAAGCTATCGATTGAAAACAATCGGCACAATCCAATTTTGTATCCCGTCAACAAATTAAAGGTAAAGTTTTTCTATTATTCCTTGAGCAAGCTACTAGTGAAAAAGCATATGATAGTATATATAGGTGGACCCAATGATATGTATATATAGATGATGATTAACTCCAAAAATATCACTATGGTACGTAATTGACTTTCATTTCTATTAGCCTGTATTTAGAAGAGAAATTAAGAGTGAGAGGCAGAATTTAAAAAATAAAAATTAAGAAATAAAAATTAAATTAAATTAAATTTTTATATTATATTTAATATAAAATATACAAAAATATTATATTTTAATATTATATTTGATTTAAAATAAATATAATACAGGGAAAACAACAAGTACATCATGCTAATATTTTTTATTAAGTCATGTAAGAATTCTCTATAGAATTGAGAGGATCAAGTATTCAAGTGGAGATTGAACACTGAATTTCACCAGTAACTCATTGTAGTAATTTCAACTTCAGTGAAGACCAGAGAGTAGAATAACTAGCAGCTTATGTATTCATGTGTATTAATGTAGTTAGAAAGTTCATTATTAATCTTTAAAAGAGTAAATCACCAAAAGATTTGTAAAATATAAGTGTTTACTGTCAACTAGTCTCAACCATTTCAAAAACAAATTAAGATAGAATAAAAAAGGGGCAAGATCAAGAAAGAATAAAGAGCAAAAATGTAAGAGGATATAGCTAGAGGCTTTTATCCTTTGTAGTCAATAAAGCTTTCAGTTTCAGTTCCTCCTTATTTCAACACATTTCATAAATATTTATTTTTTGTATATAACACTTAAATACTATTTATTTTCTATAAGATAGATATATTTATTTTTCTATATTATAAACATTTTTATATAAAATATATTTACTAACAAAATAAATATAAAATATATATAAAAGAAGGTGTATAGCAAAACTCTCTCTTTAACTTAGCATATCATCACTGAATTGGAGAGGATTCTACGATTATTTTTTATTTTTTATTTTTTACATTTGTTCCCTTTCATTTACGGATTAAAATATCACGCTTAGTGTGTCTCTTAATATAACTCCAACTGAACAAACAACATTTAGAAATGAATTTTTATTTTATCGCTAAATTTGTAATAAGGGGAAGAAAAGTTGAGGTCGAGATATGATGCTTGGCATGGGCCGCATGCTGCATAATTAAGGTAGACCCCTAT
>NC_029793.2:15615655-15622307 GCF_000816755.2 Arachis ipaensis | reverse complement strand
AATGTCTCTCTTTGATAATCCCACACAGGGAGCAGATAATTTTGCAAATCTAGCAAAGACCATTCAATGTTTTTGTTTACTCGCTGTTTCTTAATTTCACAACAATAATGGCACACTAGCAGTGATAAAGCTAAGATTTATACCATATCTCACAAATTAAAGACTTAAGTTTGATTTTTATTTATTGTGTGCGAGAGTAATAAAAATAAAAATAAATACTTAGTGAATAAGTTATTTTTTGGGTAATTCACTTTCATAAACAAAAGTCACTCTAATATTACTTGAATCCCACAAATCTAAAAATATTACGTGGTTGTCTCATTGCATATTTTTATGTAAATCGAATTTATCAAATTCGAATTAAGGTTGTTAGTAATAAATCGAATCTACTATATTCAAATTACTTGAAGTTGTGATACAAAAGTAAATCGAATTCAAAGAATTCGAATTAGGTCATCCTCTATTAGATCAATCTATAAGTTTCGATTTATATGGACTATACTAAATCGAATCCATAAAGTTCGATTTAGCCCCCTTAGTAAATCGAATCCATTAAAGTCGATTTACAGTGAGTATTGGGTAATGGTAAATCGAAATCATTAGATTCGATTTACTAGAAAATATTCCATATGTATAATTCGAAACAGATTAATTCGATTTAGTATAGTCCTAACATATATAAATACGAGCTGAATGTGAATTTTTCACCATAATGGGACTCACAATGGCTAGTGATGAGAGTTTTTTAGTTTTGGTGCATTATAGAGGGTCCATTAAGAAGAAAACGTGATTAGGAACAAAATTTACTGATAAGGACCCGCTGAGTGTTTTCCTCAAACCTTTGACGAATTTCACTGAGTTTCAGAATACTATACTCTAGAAATTGGGGCTACATGGCGTGAAATGCGTGGAGAAGTTATTCCACAGAATTTCAATTTTCGTGTTACGCGATGATGTGAAGTACGATTCATTTGTCATAGGCAGTGACGAATATTTACAAGTTCTGTTCCATTGTCAACTTCTCGAGATGAGGACCCCTGAGCTGTTGGCGAAGCTTGTGGATGTGGTCTATAGTTTTGGAAGATCGAATCGAAATCCTCAATCCTCAGCAATGCCAGCCTGTTCTAGTTCTATGCCTGTTGGTGCCTCGTCAGCTGTACCCGTGATTATACCCGAAGCAATTTTAGTTGCATCTCCGTTCGTTGCAGCTAATCTGAATCGCGGTCGTGATGGAGGAATAGGTGACATTGGACCCTTGGGTGAGGTTGCGATTACGACACCTGGTACTCCTATTATGGTCCCGGTTTTCGAAGAAGGTGAAGTGTCGAATGGCGTTGAGGATGCACTGCATGATGATGATGATGATGATGATGATGATGATGTAGAGCCTGCCACGATAGATGATGATATAGCAAGGACTACTCCAGTTGTGGGTGGAGGAGCATATAGTTCAGGAACTCATCAGTACCCACCGCACTTTTCAACTTTGGACTTGGATGCTATGGCACAGCAGGGAGATTTAGGAGTACATGTTGGTTTCGGGGCCAGAGATACACAGAATATAAGAGCTCTATCTGAATTCCAAGTTGGTCAGCAATTTCAGGATAAAGAGGAAGTCGTGTTAAGCGTGAAGACTTATAGCATTTTTCAACTTTGAACTTGGATGCCATGGCACAGTCGGGGGATCTGGGAGTACCTATTGATTTCGGGTCAATAAAGGATTGAGTATAAAGTGTTGGAATCCGATCATCGTAAGTACTATGGCAAGTGCAAGAAGTTCGGCAACGGGTGCACATGGCTCATTCGGATCAGCCTCCGCCAGTGCAGAGGTATTTGGGAGGTAAAATGGTATAATGGTTTTCATACTTGCCTGGCCACATCGATATCCAGTGATCACAAGATGCTTGATTATCATGTCATATCGGCCTTCATACTGCCCATGATCAGAGCTGATGCTGCTGTCTCGATCAAGGTACTGCAGAATGCAACAGAGGAACATTTTGGGTTTAGACCGACTTATAGGAGGATTTGGATAGTTAAACAGAAGGCTATGGCACAGATTTATGGAGATTAGAAAGAGTCATATAATAATTTGCTGCGATGAGTACTGGGTGTGCAGATCACGATGCCAGGTAGTGTCATGATGTTGAGGACGAACCATGTGCGGGTTGGTTAGCAAGTGGATGACTAATCAGCTTATTTTCATCGGCTTTTGACGGAGGAAAATGTCGGTAAAGATTTTCACAAAAATATCGCGTTGCAAGTATAGTTCTAAACCGACAACTAAACCTCAGTCAATGTTTAAATTGTTTGTCACTTAAAGCAAACCCAATAAAATTAACCGAAGTATTTAAATCTCGGGTTGTCTCTCAAGGAATTGCAGGGAAGTATGTTACTATTGGTTATAGAAAAGTATTTTTAGGGTTTTTGTGATAAGAGACAAGTAATGTAAATAACAAGGAAATAAAATAACAACTAAGAAAAGTCCTAGCAAGGATTGAGAATTGGAATTCCTATCCTCATTATCATCATCAATTGTGATGGTAATTGCCTTTTACTTTCACTTAGTTAACCTCTAACAATGAAGAAAAGTCAAGTGAGAAAAATCAACTTAAGTTCACAAGTCCTAATCAAAGACTAGATTTAGTGAAGTCTAAGCCAACCAGCAAGTCTCAATCTCCATTCAACAAGAGACTTTTGATAACTCAAGAGTCTCTAATTGGTCAATCCAAGTTAAGAACATAAAAATCTAATTTAAAATCCAACCAAACATTTTATCAAACACTTGGAAGGCCTAAAATAAAACTTAGAAAACTAACAAGACATAGCAAAATCTAAAACCAACCAAAGCAAAGAAATAACAATAACAAAGCAATTGAACAATAAGAAACGTGAAACATAAATTGCATTAATGAAAATTGAGAGTAACACATGAACTCATAAACTAAATTAGCAAAGTAAAGGAATCAATGAGAGAAGTAAACAAAACAAAGTACTAGAACAAATGAAAGTAGAAGAAAACTAAATAAAAGCAAGGTAGAAATCTGAATTTGAGAAAAGCTAAACCTAAAAACTCTAAAACTTAGAGAGAGGAGAGAATATCTCTCTCTAAAAAACTACATCTAAAACCTAAAATGTGTGTATAAAAGTGTGAATGATTGAATGACCCCCTTCCAGCTCACTCTGCAGTCTCTAATAAGTATTTTCGGGCCTGAAACTGGGTCCAAAACAGCCCAGAAATCGCCCCCAGCATTTTCTATTTAATGCAGCACGTGACGCTCGTCACGCGTACGTGTCAGCCATGGGTACGCATCGCTGAACAAATTCCTGGTCACGCGTACGCGTCATCCACGCGTACGCGTCGCTTGCCTGATGCACTAGTCACGCGTACGCGTCATCCATGCGTGCGCGTCGCTACCAGATCCTCAAAACTTCAATTTCTTGTGTTCCTTCCATTTTTGCATGCTTCCTTTCCATCCTCTAAGCCATTCCTGTCCTGGAAAACCTGAAATCACTTAACAAACATATCATGGCATCAGATGGTAATAAGAGAAGATTAAAATTAGCGAATTTAATGTCAAAGAAGCATGTTTTCAATCATAGTACAAAATTAGGAAGGAAAATGTAAAACATGCAAATTATATGAATAAGTGTGAGAATAATGGATAAAATCCGATCAATTCAATACAAAATAAACCATAACATCACGGTTTATCAGCTTTTTTGGGCATTTCCACCGTGTATCGAGGCCTCCGTCATTGCAAGCCGTTGGTCAGTGTCGACGAGACCCAACTGTACGGCAAACTACTTGTCGTGATTGCTCAGGACAAAAACTCCAATATTATTTCTATTGAATTTGCACTTGTAGAGGGTGAGAATGCAGAATCATGGTCATTCTTTTTATCTCACCTTTGGCAGCATGTAACGCCTCAGTAATCATAAACAGTAAACAGTGCAAACACAACATTAGCGATCAACAAATTGAAACCATGAATACTCACATTCCCGGACTGAAGTAAATCTATCCTAAGCCTCCACTGCATGACTTGAGGCCCCTTGTCGCTCAACGTCGGCTGATAACCTGACCATCTGAAAACCAAAACATTTTATCAAGAAAGTAAATTGATAACTTATTAAAAACATGGTGCATAACCCAAAAGCAAGTACCTCGACGCCAATAGCTAATGAAATATATCAAATCCATCCAGCCGGAAAACAGAGAACCTCCAAAAGATCCACGATTGCAGGAGCTGTAATGGACCGGCTAACTTGACGATATTCCTATTGGCCACATGATATATCCACTTGTATAACCATGACAGAGCAGCAGACCCCTAACTATACCGACCCATGTCCTCTAGCCTGGCGACGTAGGGTAGCCAACGAATGTGAAGACGTGTACCAAACTTATTCCCGAATAGCTGCGTCGATAAGAGCATCATGATATACGCCTAGGCATACCTCCTAACCGTCTCATCGTCTCTACCCTACGGAAGCTCACTAAATGTCTCCTGCATCCAAGTGCACTTCACCGTGAACTTATCGATGTAGTTCGTAGGAGGAAAAACACCCAACAGCTCCTCGAACCATGCCCACGCTGGGCGGCCACCATCAATATGTCGCTCAAAGTCCGTGAGGTATCCGCTAACATACTAACCGTCGATCAGGAGCCCTAACTGGTACACTGCATCTTCCAACGTGATCGTGCACTCCTCAACTGACATGTAAAAAGTATGCGTCTCTGGACGCCATCTCTCCATGGATCGGACACGCTCACTAATGGCTCATCCAATCTAAACTAAGTCTCATTCAGCCTTGCAAGATGGTATAAATCAGTCATCTACAAGTACGGCACGATCCTGTCATCTAATGGTATACCTGTTGCCTTCTCATGTTGGTGATATATCGATAGATTGGACAACGATAGAAAACTGTTTATCACAACTGTAACAAAACAATGTTCGATTAATAAAATTCTAAAAATGCTAAACACTGCACGCCCTAATTTTAAAAAAATCATTTACAATAACCATAAACAAAATTGTTCATAGAAACCAATACAAAACGCTAAATAATGCATGACCCAATTCAATTAAAAAGAAACTTAACCCAAATATATAATCTCACACGTTCAAACAAAGGTAGAAAATGCTAAAACTAATGGGTTTAAGTAGGTGACTACTCTAAAAAAATTTATCTTTATTGTATAAAAAAATCTCGCAATACTCAATCAGCATCATGCCTGCCACAATTATGTCATATTAAACCCTAATCCTAAACTAAATCTCGCCGAATATAAAACTAATAACTTAACAAATCTAACATAGCCTACAATCCTAACTAACATTTTTAGATACCATTTCAAGTTGTCAAAATCTAACCAACTAATACCTTACTACTTTTAACCAGTGATTATATTAAAAAAAATTAATTTTTTAATTACTAACTAAGGACTATAAACAACTACTACAAGAACCATGTTAACATTACTATGATGAATAATTTATGTTCAAAACAAAAATTTTTGTTCACTAACCTCTTCATGGACGGCACCAGCAATATGCGCGACTCCATTTAACTGATAGAGATGATTCGGATCTCCTCCATTCGTTCATATTTGAATTTTCTGGGGTTTCTTTCCAAGATTTTGGATTCGGGTTGTGTGTGGTGGCCGCTATGATGCACGGACACTAACACGGATACGACACATCACGGGACACGCATACATATAAAATCTTATAAGACATGGGGACACGCATACATATAAAATATAAAGTATTTTTTAGATAAATCGTAATGATATTTTGATATTTTATTGATATTAAAATATAAATTAATGTTTTAATTATTTTTAATGTCTTATTTTAATTATATCAAGTATTTAAAATATTTTTTGTTTTAATAAATAATAATATATACTATATCTAAATTTATTTCAAGAATATATGTTAAGAATAAGACTGAACATGTTGACACGTTATGGTATTTAAATGTGTCCAAGCGTACGTCCAGAAAAGAATTTTTTACTTTTTATTAAGACACGGTTGGATACAGCAGACACACGTGTCGGTCGAGTGTCGGTGAGTGTTGTATCTGAAATATGTCTGACACGCAGACACGACAACTCAGCGAAGTGTCCTTGCTTCATACCACGCTCGGTGGCTGGAAAGGGTGGTGTTTAATTCGAATTCTATATTTATAGGTACAATAACACTAAATTAACCCCATTTGATTCGATTTAGTATAGACAAGCAATGGTAGTAAATCGAAGCTATTAAGTTCGATTTAGCAATGCCACTGATTCGAAACTACTTGTTTCGATTTAGTACCAGCGAAATTCAAATCTATACAAACCCATTGTAAAATCAGCCTCAATCAATTTGATTTAGTAAGGAGGAAGCTAAATTGTGTCTACTTTATTTGATTTAGTAGTAGATTTTTAATTCAAGTAATTTGAATCCAATAGATTCAATTTACTATTAAGAACCATAATTCGAATTTGATGAATTCGATTTATATAGAAATATTCAACGAGACATTCATGTAACGTTTTTACATTTGGAAATTTAAGTAATATTGGGGTTAGTTTGGTTTAGGAAGATAAATTACCCTTATTTTTTAATTAAATTTAATTAAATATTTTTTATATTTG
>NC_029793.2:15610303-15615411 GCF_000816755.2 Arachis ipaensis | reverse complement strand
AGTATTATCCAGGTCACTCTAAAAACCCAAATTTGACTTTAAAAACATTCTCCCCTTTCTCCCACCACTCTCTAAAACCCCTCGTTACGAGCATTTGCTCTCTTCCTCTCCATCTCTGGTCTCTATTTCTTCTACTCTTCTCTCTCCGCCTCTTGATGTTAGTGACACCCCATCCTCCCTTTCTCTTTTTCTCATGTAGCCTCTATTCACGAATTGGCAATGCTGCCTCATAGCTCTCTCACATGACAGTTTTATGAAAGGTTGATGGCGGTGATATCTTCTTTTAGTGTAATTGTCATGGAAGTTCGTCTTTGCTACTAGTTTTAATTGGTAGTATTGCCATCCAGCTGCTTGTTGGTACGTGATAGAGGGCGAAAGTGTGAGGTTGGAGAGAGAAAAACAGAAAGAATAGCTTGTGTATGTGTGAGTACAATGAAATTATAAATTGATTATTCGTCATCTTTTAAATTAGTTGCTATATTTAGTTCGTACTATATATGATGATACAAAAGAAGTAACTAACCAATTTAACTTTTTTTTAAAGGAATTTAACTTATTCTAGTGTAACTAATTTTTATTATTTGGTGATGAAAATATTAGACCCATAGTTGCAGCAGTAAAAAAATATTATTATTCTTTTAATAGTTATATTATTTTTTAAAAAACACAGATAAAAAATGGCAATTGTTCATTTAAAAATAAAAATAATTAAAAAGATGAAGACTCCTTTTTAATTTTAACCTTCCATACTTGAAGTGGGGAAGCCAGAAGCACCTGAGGTGCATAAACTCCACCCTGGAGAAGTAGATGACTAACTTGTACCTACTATTACAAAGGAAAAGATGCCGTCAATGGAAGCTCTGTAAGGCAAAGGATGCAGAGGTTTCACCAGTGCGATTTGGTGCAGCGTGGTACCCCCGAGAGTGGAGCTATTTGGGTGGTTTGTGCTAGTGGATAGAGTTAATACCAAGGAGCGGTTGAGCAGATTGGGTGTTATTCCTATTATTGACAATGTTTGTGTCCTGTGTAAAAAGGAGATGGAGACTGTACAGCACTTATTTCTCCTATGTGAGGTTACATGGCAGGTGTGGTGCATGTTAGAGAATCATTAGCATCAATTTACATCAATTAGTATCGTCTATATTTATATAGTATATCTGTATATTAATTATAGGATTCTATGCCTTTATTACTCTGATTCATTTAGCACCTATAAATACCTCTTGTATATTGTACCTTTTCACACAATTGAATAATACACTTTTCAGATTACTCTGTCAGTCTCTTGTTTCTAACATGGTATCAGAGCCATGGTATCCTCCTTGAAGAGGATAGGTTGTTTTCCTTGAGGTGAAATCACCGTAGTTTTTTGCATTTTTTTTTCTATGTCATTCATCTTTCTATTTTGTCACTCCTTTGAAACTTTTTCACCTCATCGACTAGCCTATTTTCTCTGTCCTCTATTTTTTTCGAGTTGAATGATCAAACACCATTGTCATCCGCTGCTTACCTATTCTCATGAAGAAATCATATAGTTTTCGCTCTCTTTCGGCAGTTCCGTCTGCGTTCTCTCGTGGCAGTTCCGTCTGTGTTCTCCTGTGGCAGTTCTGTCTGCGTTCTCCCGTGGCAGTTTTGTCTGCGTTTTCCCGTGGCAGTTCCGTCTGCGTTCTCCCGTGGCAGTTCCGTCTGCGTGTTTCCTTGTGGCAGTTCCGTATGCGTTTCTTTCTGGCAGTTCCATCTGCGCTTCCTTCAGATAGCGGCAGTTCCGTCTGCGCTTCCTTCAGACAAGCGGCAGTTCCGTCTGCGCTTCCTTCAGACAAGTAGCAGTTCCGTCTGTGCTTCTTTCATATAGCGGTAGTTCCGTCTGCGCTTCCTTCAGACTAACGGCAGTTCCATCTGCGCTTCTTTCTGGCAGTTCCGTCTGCACCCGTTTTATCAATTTATGCAGTTTTTTTTTTCTATTTATTTCATTGTTTTAAATATGTTTCAAACTCAAGTTATCACTTGAGTTTGAGGGGGGATGTTAGAGAATCATTAGCATCAATTTACATCAATTAGTATCGTCTATATTTATATAGTATATCTGTATATTAATTATAGGATTCTATGCCTTTATTACTCTGATTCATTTAGCACCTATAAATACCTCTTGTATATTGTACCTTTTCACACAATTGAATAATACACTTTTCAGATTACTCTGTCAGTCTCTTGTTTCTAACAGTGCACATGGTTGAGGTATTTTCGTACAGATTAGGTTGTTCCTGGTACCATAAAAGGGCTGTTTGAAAGTTGGACAAGATTTCACACTGGAAAACAAGAGCAAAGGAAGTGGCTGACGGGGTTCTTTGCAGTGATCTGGAACATCTGGAGGGAACGGAACGATAGAATTTTCAACAATAAAGAAGCAGGTGTTGAGGAAATACAAAGCAGGACAGCTGTGAGCTACCAAGAATGGACGTCCAGTGATCCTAGTGGGTGTTGAGGGCAGATACATGGGAGTCAAGGAAATAGCTATCTCTCCTGTAGGCAGTTTTCTTTGTGTTTAGCTTTCTTTTATTTGTTGCTACTTATGCTCCACTTTATTGTGTTGAGCTTTCTTTGTTTCAAAAAAAAAAAGGCAAAGGATGCAGCCCAAATTAGAGCGTTAGTTTTTTTTCCTTGAAATGGATATTGGATTGAGTTGGTTAAAGAAAAAAAAAGTATCCGTTGGAAAAGTAACCCATCAAGTAATAAAAATCATTCTTTTTATAAATTTAGACAGAAAAAAGAATTTACTGAAATTTTATGACTGTAATCTATCGACTTTGGATAGCATAAGATATCTCATAAGAAACATATTTTTTTTGAACATGCAAAGAAATAAAGTAAACACTATCCTATATTCGAGCGGATAATTTATTGAAGACCAACACACAAAACTCAGACCAAATAATATGATAGAGTTACTATTGGCACTATATCTAACTATCTAATTCGCAGCTCTATTTGCTTCTCAGGACACTTAATCAATTCAACGTGAACAAGTCAAGAACGAGATGAAAGCTCCTGAATCACTAAATGTCTAAATTTGTTACTTCAGATGAATTTCCACTTTGTAAGATCATGCATGATGGGTAGAATGTTAAGATAATCCGTTTCACATATAATTGAGGAATGCTAGAGGGCCAGCAACTTTTGTGATTTGTAGCCATCAAATAGCCATCAATGATGGTTTTAATGGTGTGAGATTAGTGTGAGATTTCATCCAATGACTCACTTTTCTTTGCTGGTTATATGCTGGCCAGAATTTAACAAAGTTGCTGGCCCCCTAGACGTTTTCCATATAATATATATCCTTCAAATCGCAATCCCAAGTTAAAACCAATCATCTCCAAGTAGCAAATAACTCACATCTAATGATAGATCAAGGAAAATTCTTCCAGAGCAGCACGAGATTCAACCTCTCTTAGAATCTCTAATAATACACTTGAACTCCGTTATATTTGAATCCAGATACAAGCTTGCATCACAATTAACTTTAAAACTATTGCTTATTGATGGTTTTCAGCATAGGTGATTTTGAAAAGCCTTAAAGCATAGTTTCGATTCCTGTAACTCTAAAAGCTCTTGGCGATAATTCTGGTCAAAACAATAATCTTGTGATTACTTTTAATATTTTATTCTTTCTTCCGTATTTTATTTTTAAAATAATGTAGTAAGTTGGTATATTTATCTTTTTGTTTTTAATTCTGTCCTTACTATTAGCTGCTATCATTCAATTAAAAATTAATAATTTATTTTAAATTAGCATATTCTAAGTAACAATAAAAGAGGAAAAATAGTGTTATATAACGTTATTACTGTATGGACTTTTTAAAAAAGTAATATGCAAATCTCTAAGTGTTGATACATTCTAAGAAATGGAAATTATATATATGAACTCAAATCAATATCATATTTCATGTTTTTCTTACTTGTTTAACTCATGGTTTTTTCTTAATTCTTCGCTCAATAATCATTTTAGCCTTTTTCTATTACTGAAAGAGATAAACTTAAAAAATAAAATAACTCTATAAAAATTAAGACATTAGTGCGTAGTGTTAACTAACTTAAAAAAGAAAGTAGGTGGGGCTATAGGCCTATATACCCGGACCGTTTTAGGTCCCATTCAGCAAAATAATTGGTCTATAGTCCTGAAGTCTATCAGCACGCAAGAGGACCGAAGCCTCTTTCTTTTTTTCGCTAGCATATTCGGTCTTAATGAAAAAGAGAAAAGAGGAGGAAAGTAAAAAGGCAATCAGACTGACTTACAGGCCAACTGCTTCAAAGCCTAGCTGTGGCGTCTCTTACCAGTTTGTTGTAGTTGAGGGTCTTTAGGCACTTTACTGTCAGGAGAAGATTGATGCAGGGTTGGTGGCCCTTGCCTTTCTTACTAGAAAAGAATCACATCTTAAGACATTCTTTTTTAGTTAAAGAGAATAAAGAATATTTTTGTTCAAGCATAAAGTGGGAAAAGAAAAAGCTTTTAAGAGAAAGAATATTGCTCATGAACTAATATCTCTTTTCTTGACTTCAATTTTAAGGTGAATTCTCTTAGGTAGAAAAGGTTGTTGTTTCTACACGTGTAAAAAATTGTTGACAATGTGAGATGAGGATAAGTGTCCATTAAAAAATAAATTCTGCACTATATTACAGGTTGGACACAAAGCATGTTCGATGAAGTTTCTGTTGCGGTGATAGTTAATGATAGTATGATTAATTAAGGTTTTTTTTGTAAGAGACTTCAATGTGGGTTTGGAAAAAAATTTATGTTTGTAGTGAGTTTATTGTTTAATGTTGACATTATTTTGAGGCATAAACTATTCACTCTAAATGAATTTCAATGAAAATGTCTAACATGGGTTTATCTTATGTCCAAAAAAATATTATGTATATTGTTATGATAATCATATTTGTAGTTAATTAATAATTTATATTTGTATATTGTTTAATTATTTTGAGGCATAAACTATTCACTCTAAATGAATTTCAATGAAAATGTCTAACATGGGTTTATCTTATGTCCAAAAAAACAAAAAAATTATTGTTATGATAATCATATTTGTAGTTAATTAATAATTTATATT
>NC_029793.2:15604056-15608734 GCF_000816755.2 Arachis ipaensis | reverse complement strand
ATATATATATATATATATATATAACTCCCTCTTGTTGCTGCTGGCTTTCTATGTTATATCTCCATAGTCTTTCTGACTCCCCCTGTCTCCCATCTCTGCTCCTGTCTCTCTCGCTTCCCCCGTATCGCTCTATCTATCGCTCTATCTCCCAACACAGGCTGTTTGGTTATCTAACGCCATTATTGAGAAAGTTGCTAGAAGGAACATAACGAGAGCATCATGCCGAGAAAAAAAAATAAAAATTTTGAATCAAACTAAGTCACAGTATGAAGTGGCTAGAAGGAACGTAATGAGAGACAATAATTACTCAACAATTAAATTTAACGGGTATATTCTCAGGTCATTTTTCAATACCCAAGACGTTGATTTACAATCATTTCATTGAGACATTCCACTTTTTAGTATCTAAATAAAAAAACATAACAAATGGGAGGGTTGCCAATATAGTTAACCATGTTATACAAATGATAATTAGATCATTCTTATATTCTACAGTCTATATGCATGCATGTTGGATTAACTAATTTACTCATGCTCACAACATTCTAGTGTTAATAGGATGACGATGCGGTTGGGATGGAAGTCATACGACCTATAATTTGTTAGCACAAAAAATTTATGCCTCTTGTTGCTATGTTTCATCAACCACAGTGACATTTTCGGTCCTCAATCCAATAACATCTCACCCATAGAGTTAATGAGCCTCAAGGCCGTTGATTCTCAGTCCACCCTACGTAAAAAACACACTCCTACGGCATATCAAGAAGGAACTATTCAACCTAATTGAAATAAAAAATAGTACAACATAACACTAATTCACAACAGTAAACAGTTAATTCCCCTATCGTTCAAGTACAGATACATACAAAGTGTCATCTTAAAACATCTGACTTCCCCTTACACATACGGTATTCATGCAAAGTGACTATATACTATTCCTAGACAACACATTTTTAAAAATATACTCGACAAAATGCTAGCTGAGGTTGTGGAGCAGTTCCATGACCTGCACAGAGACAAAACTAAACTAATCCAATTTTTGCACCGCACCTTAATTAATGATTGACAAAACATGCCGAACACACGATAGTACAGTTTGGAAGTCGTGATTACCTCCCTAGTTATGTCGGCAGGGTCCAGTAGATGTTCTGACCTCACATTCCCGGTTTGCGTCGTTCCTATCACATCTTTGCCAAGACCAAGCGGGCGATACGGAAATACAAAAAAATTGGGATAAGACATTTTAGCAAAATAAGAAATACAAAAAAAATGCTTGACAAATACATATTATTTTTTTTCTGGGAGTGTCAGATGTCATTTTTTTTCCCTTTTTCCTTTAAAAGAAATCATTTTACCATTTGGTTGTGAAAAGAATTAACATCTTTCTTACACTGACTACAGTTGTCTTGAATGCGATTGTAGAACTACTTTTTCAACATGCTTTTAGGATACACAAGCTGCTGCCCATGCTCAGGTGGAAGCAGTCAAAGAAACGAAAATAGAGGTAGACAAGAAAATAGAAGCTAACCTGAAAGCAATTACAGAAATTAAGGTTGCAACATATATGGCTCTGAGGAATGCAGATATGACAGATTCTGTGATAGAAGCAGTTAAGGATGACCCAAAAAGTGGCGTGAAGAACAAAACAGCAATATGGGCTACACAGAAAATTAACCAACCTCGTCAATCTCCTTGCATACAAGGCAATAGAAAGTCAAAGATCAGATATATAGATAGTGTTCAATCTATAACAAAAAATAAGCAAAAGGGAACCATATTGGTTGTAGCAATTAAAATTTTGCCCTTTCTCTTTCGGATTCGGGAGTTCTTAATCAACTACATGTCCAGCACGATCATCTTACGGATGAACAACTTCTATAAAAATATTTTGCAATCGCAGATAAACTCATTCTCAAAATCTGTTTCAAAGTATTTAGCAGGGAGACTATACATGTAATCAAACTACTTTGGCATATTAACATTGCAAATTAGCAATTAATAACACCATTACTTGCTAAAATTGTGCGAACTGTTTAAATTAAGTTACCATTGAAAATCGAAATGGAATGCTGTTTAAACTAAATTCTGTTATTACAATTGCAAACTTTAGGCACAAATTTGTTGGGATTAGAAATTATGAACACGGTCCTACAAAGGTAGAATCAAAACTCTAACATTTTCTTAGGAAGCACATCACATCTTCACCCAAACATGAGCATACCCACATTTCAGAGACGAAAAAAACTTATGGCATAATAGTTTCATCTGGACTTTGAGCAATGAAAATATACAATGCATACCTCCACCGGCAGATCGCGATCGATGGCAGTCTCGCCCAGCTTCGGTGCTCCATTTTTTGTGCATCAACACTGTCCCACCCGCAGCACAGCGTACTCTCTAGTGAAGCCAACCAATCTCTGCCAACACACGTGGAGCCACCACCCAGGGAAACTCAGTCTCGCTCCGGCACCGTCAAAGGAGGAGCAAGTTCTTCTCTCTATCTAGGGTTTTTATTTTCCCTCTGTTAAGTAGTTCATCCCCTGGGTTACCCTCTTTCTATTTCCAGCGAAGCAACCTGAAGCCACTACCAAAGCCATTTTTTCTACTCCATTTACAAATACGTTACAAAAAAAAATCCACTTCAAATAGGTCCATTATTAGCTATCATAACGGATCCCGTAATACAACTTAATTAATATACTTCATCCCGTAATCTTCTAAACTCACCTGTCTCAACATTCACGGATTCACACTCTTCTCTGCAAACTGCTACCAGCTTTTTCAGAATCGGTCTCATGAAGTGGACAAGTGTCACTGAATTATCCTGTCACCACATTTCTATACGTGTAGAACATAACTTTCTTTCTACACCAAAGAATCCACCCAATTTTAAAAGCTACAAGTTATATAGATGAATGCCAATTTCTAAAGTTGAATCAAGGAGATCTAAAATTCTGACTCTTTTGTGTGCCAAATGCCATAATCTTTGCATATTGTCCATTTGTTTTCATTATGATTTTGCTAAATGCGCTACTATGATGCTGTCGTTATCCTTTATTCTTATCATAATCATTTGTATTAGGATGATGTTATTATTTCCTTTCTTCGTCTTCGCCGCTTCAAGTAGCACCACCCAACGCAGTGACGGAACTTAGTTAAGGCAATGGAGCCATGACTCCCCAAATTTTCTATAAAAAAAATTAGTAGTACTTCTTTAAAAAATAAAGAGTAACTCAATTGGTTCAAATACCTCTTTAAATTTTTTGTCTCCCAAAATTTTATTTTAAGCTCCGCTACTGACCCAACGTTACTCCTAGTGAGGTGCAATAGACTTTGGAAGAAAATTTTGGTTAGTCTCCAATATGGACTTTTTACTTGTTAATTTGGACTTACTAGGGATGAGTACGGGTCGCGGATACCCAATTACCCGTTCGAATTCGAACCGAACCAATTAAATTGGTTCTGGAACTAACGGATAATCTGGTCCAATTCGAACCAAATCAATGACTTTTTCTAATAATTGGTTCGGATAACGGTTCTAGGAGTGCGGAACCCAAACCAATCCGCAGACCGACTATATATTAATTAAATAAAAAAAATTAAAATATATATATGCCTTTTAATATGTTTGAATTTTAAAGTCTTTAGTGTTTAATATGTTTGGATTTTAATGTATTTAGTGTTTAACATGTTTAGATTATTTTTATTAATGTTACATGTTTATTGTACTTACAGAATTTTTAAGATAAAAATTTTATTTTTTTATTTTTTTTTATGAATTTCTGTTTCACCGGGTACCCAATTACCCAAACCGAACCAATCCATTTTTAATCGTTTTATTTTTATTCGGGTACACAAAAAAAATATAAATCTAAACTAATTACAATTTAATTGGTTCAATTCTAATTTTACCTTAAACTCGAACCAATCCAACCGTACTTACCCCTACGCACGACTCACAACACAAAAATAAGCACATCAAATTGTTGTAAAATAAAAGATATATATAATAGAGATGTATAAATAGAAGACTCTAGTATTAAAATAATTAGCCCAATAATAATTTATATATATATAATAATATAATATGTTGTAATGTGTATATATATACAAAGATAGAAAGGAGTATTAAAAATAAAGAGAGAGAGAATCGCATTTGTTTATTGTTACAATCTCAATATAATAAAGATGATTAATATTGCTATTAATATTATATGTAAAGAGTAATAGAAAATAGAATTTAAAATACTTATAAAATAAAAGAAGAGAAAGAACTGTAGTAGTAATATAAAGAAAAGAGTATTTGATTGTAACATAAAGAGAGAGTATTTGATTTTATTATTTGCTTGTGTGTCCATATCATGCACTGAGGATGTCTATTTATACATGCAAGGAGGCTATAATTTTCAACTATCATTAAATATAAGGACATTGATAATGTAGCCATTCAGCATGAAAAATATGATCT
Organism: Arachis ipaensis; assembly: GCF_000816755.2. Classification (NCBI taxonomy): domain Eukaryota; kingdom Viridiplantae; phylum Streptophyta; class Magnoliopsida; order Fabales; family Fabaceae; genus Arachis; species Arachis ipaensis. The sequence goes on along the minus strand of NC_029793.2, from coordinate 15,604,266 downwards.
GCTCATGGTCATCCATTTTTATCCTTATCGCAACCCAAATCACATTAAAAATTTAGACTATTACTTTATAATCCAGCTAATATTTACTATTATCAAATATTGTTAATTTTAGCTCTAGAAGCCGCATAAAATTTTTATTTTAGGTTTTATATTTTCTATTAATAATATGCACATAAACATGAATTCTTAGAACGTCATCACCTATTATTC
>NC_029793.2:15599638-15603221 GCF_000816755.2 Arachis ipaensis | reverse complement strand
TACGCATATATTAATTAGATCTAACGATACAAAAAAAAAAACTAAAAAACTAAAAAGAATAAATGAAAAGAAAACTCAAAAGGTCAAACCACAAATTTAAAATAAGGACAAATAACTGATATAAGCTAAAGGGAGGAAAAATTTATACAAATAAGTCAAATCAAAAAACTGGTTCATGAATCAACCAAGAGATATTTCTATATAGTTCGAATTAACCAAATTCGAACTTCAATCTCCATGTAATTCGAATCATAGTGATTCGAATTACACACACAGTAATCAGGGTGATTCGAATTACACACCACACGCGTTCCAAGGTAATTTGAATTGGGGTGATTCGAATTACTCAATTTTTGGCTCTAGTAGTAATTCGAATTGGGTTGTTTCGAATTACTCTTGCTTCGGCTATAAAAGGAGTTCGAACCAACTTCATTCGGACAACTTTTTCATTATCATACCCCACCAAATCCCAGAGAAAACGACACAGAACGATTCCAACAAAGGCTCGAGCAGGATATTCAGCCCATAGGGATGATCCGGAGAAACTATATTGTTTGGATGGAGTAGCTCATATAGCCGGGGTCATCAACGAAGAAGTTAGTACGTAATCTTTTTTTTTTAAATTAGGATTAAGTAACTTATTCGTTTGTTTATATACGTTATGTTAGTGGTTTTGATGGTAAATGACGTTGGTAACATTGTATGTGACTGATTTTTTATGTTTCGTTAGTGATAATGTATGTGATTTTGTTAGTGGTTTTGTTAGTGATTTTGCAAGTGGTTTATGTTAGTGGTTTCGTTAGTGGTTTTGTTAGTGATTTTGTAAGTGGTTTTGTTAATGGTCTTGTTAGTGGTTTTGTTAGTGGTTTTGTTAGTGATTTATGTTAGTGGTTTCTTTAATGGTTTTGTTAGTGGTTTTGTAAGTGATTTTGTTAGTGGTTTTGCAAGTGGTTTATATTAGTGGTTTTGTTAATGGTTTTGCAAATGGTTTATGTTAGTGGTTTCGTTAGTAGTTTTGTTAGTGGTTTTGTTAGTAGTTTTGCAAATGGTTTATGTTAGTGGTTTTGTTAGTGATTTTACAAGTGGTTTATATTAGTGGTTTCGTTAGTGGTTTTGTTAGTGGCTTTGTTAGTGGTTTTGTAATTGATTTTGTAAGTGGTTTTAATTATCTGGTCCGTTATATGTGCAGCCCCAGCGATGCATCTCGAGCATGCGACGGCAGCAGGGCATGCTCGAGATGCATCGCTGGGGCTGCACATATAATGGACCAGATAATTAAAACCACTTACAAAACCAATTACAAAACCACTAACAAAAGCCGCTAACATAGACCACTTGCAAAACCACTAACAAAACCACTAACGAAACCACTAACATAAACCACTTGCAAAACCACTAACAAAACCACTAACAAAATCACTAACATAAATCACTTGCAAAATCACTAACAAAACCACTTACAAAACCATTAACAAAAACATTAACGAAACCACTAACATAAACCACTAACAAAACCACTAACAAAAACCACTAATAAAATCACTTACAAAACCACTAACAAAACCACATACATTATCACTAACGAAACATAAAAAATCAGTCACATACAATGTTACTAACGCCATTTACCATCAAAACCACTAACATAACGTATATAAACAAACGAATAAGTTACTTAATCCTAATTTAAAAAAAAAAGATTACGTACTAACCTCTTCGTTGATAACCCCGGCTATATGAGCTACTCTATCCAAACGATATAGTCTCTCCGGATCATCCTCTATGGGCTGAATATCCTACTCGAGCCTTTGTTGGAGTCGTTTTGGGTCGTTTTCTCTGAGATTTGGTGGGGTATGATAATGGAAAAATGGTTTGAATGAGGTTGGTTCGAACTCCTTTTATAGCCGAAGCATGAGTAATTCGAAACAACCAAATTCGAATTACTACTAGAGCCAAAAATTGAGTAATTCAAATCACCCCAATTCGAATTACCTTGGAACACGTGTGGTGTGTAATTCGAATCAGGTTGATTCGAATTAGTGGGTGTGTGCGTGTGTGTGTAATTTGAATCATTATGATTCGAATTACATGGAGATTGAAGTTCGAATTTAGTTTATTCGAACTATATAGAAATGTCTTTTAGTTGATTCATGAACCAATTTTTGATTTGGCTGATTCGTGTAAATTTTTCCTCCCCTTAGCTTATATCAATGATTTGCCCCTTAAAATAATAAAAAAAATAGATAAAGTGTTAATTGAATAAAGGTAAATTCCATTATTATTAATAAAATTAATATAAGAATTGTATAATTTTGTAAGTATATATGAAGTTTAGCTAATTTTACTATAATTAATTAGTTTTTTGTTATTAAAACTTAAATTAAATTAAGAATTAATATTAATCATCTTGATGATATAATTTATTTTATCCGATAATTATTAGATTTATTTTAGAAAATAACTTATTCTTTATTTAAAAGAAGATTAGATAGAATTACCTTCAAATTTTATATTTTAAAAGATTTTACCCTAACACAAACTCTATCTGATTTGCATATGAATAAATAGGGGTGTCCATGGATTGGATCGTATTCGCAGATCCGCGGTAAATATCCGCATCCAATCCGAAAATTGCGGATACGATCCGATCCGCAAATTGATCGGATCGCGGATATCTGCTCTACATCCACGTATCCGATCCGCGGATCCACAGATCCGCACTATAATAATTAAAAAATAAATAAATATATATGTTTTGTATTATATTTACTTGTTTGTATATTTTAGTTAGTAATTATTATTCATATATTATATTATTTTATTTTTGTTATTTAGAGATAATTTGATTAAAAATATTTTAGGAATAAATAAGTTTAAAAGTATGATTAAAAAAAGAAGGTTTAATTATGCGGATATATCCGATATCTGATCCGATCCGATCCGCAAATGTGCGGATCAAATCAGATCGGATCTGGCACTAAAAAGTGCGGATATCATATCCGATTCGATCCGATAGAAATTGTGCGGATCGGATCGAATTTTCGGCCATATCCAATCTGATCCGATATGCGGACACCCTATGAATAAAAGAATAAAAATAAAAAAGCAAAGTAACGCACAATAACGGCAAACCTTCCTAGTGTGTGTAAAACAGATTCAATGGGATACTGTCTTAATTTATGGGGCTTAGGAAAAAGGGGCCTCTTCCTGAATCAATAACAGTGTAATTGTTAAGTCCCCATCGCAACAAAGCCTCCCATATATTGCCACAGTTTGGCCATGTTATCTCGTTCGTAAGCAGTTATAATTTTAGTGAATTGGTTCTATCTTATTACCATGCCTAACGAAACAACTACAAATCATATATAAACATATGTCGTTGACAGTGAACAGTGATTATGAGATAATTCAGTAGCTTTACTATTGGCAATGAAATATCTAACAAAGTGTAGATTGATAAAGATAAATATTAAATGTCATCAGAATTTATTATTTTTATAATTATTTAGTTATTAATTTAATTTTTTTAATTTAATAATTTAATAATATATTTTATTTTATATTTTTAAATATTAATAATTAA
>NC_029793.2:15585091-15599489 GCF_000816755.2 Arachis ipaensis | reverse complement strand
TGTTTCAAATTTTATTCACACAAAAATAATAAATTTTATTTAAATAAAAAATCCCACCAAATCAGCAAAGTCAAGAGGGGATATGTAGGTGATAAGTCGTGCACCACAAAGCCACCAATTCTATTTCTTGTGATGTCGCAAATCAATCAAGACTTTGCACCTTTGGATTCGTTCGTGTCATCCCACAGAATGTTTTCACACCAGACACCCCCAATTAGTCCAAGTGGATTATTTTGATTAAACATTAATTTATTATATATCATGCACAATGTGAATTTTTTTAAATAAATAAAATAAATATATTAATTATGTAAATAAGCATTTATCAGTATTTTTACTGAAAAATATTACATTACTTATCTCGTTTACGGTATAAATAAAATAAGTAAACACATTTCGTTTACACTATAAATAAAATAAAGCTGAGAATAAATACAACATATATTTCGTTTATAGTGTAAACGAGATAAGTGAATAATTATAATGTGTATAGTATAAACGAGATACATTAAGACAAATTTTTAGCGGCTATAAAAAGATGTGCAACCTTTTATATTCTCCACAAACATTTCACTACTTCTTTGTTATCTATTCCTCCCGAAAATAAGCCAAAATGTCTAGTAATAATAGTTTCTTGGTTGTAACTTGTAAGTGTATATCTGAATTGCCTTACGAGAAATAGTGATAATGGTGTAACATTTGAGTGTGAGAATCTAATTCTATTGCGTACCCAGCCAGTAAATTCATTGGCGGAATTGAAGAGTCTGATATTAGGTAGCGTCGGTGAGAGTGAGAAAAAAAATAGATTGAAAGGATGGAGTATAAATTGCTAACACTGATGAAAAACAGAGACAAATAACAAAATTAATTTAAATAAAATTATTTAGTGAAATAGTAAATAACAAAATTCAGTTCGCAACTCCTATATTTAGTAGATTAAGTGAAAACGTTTACTTAAGAAAACTTAACAAAAAACAATTTACTTAGATATTTGGTAAATACAAACATAAACATTTTGCTTTATGATTAGTTTTAGGAAAAGTACAGGAAACCAAGTTAGAGTCTGCCAAATTTTACCAACAACAATTAATTATTAATTTTAAATTTTAAAAACAAAATTTAAATAATTAGTATTAAATAGAATTTGAAAGATAAGGATTAGGCAAACAGTAATCGCCCCATAAACGTCTCCACCCCTTCCCATCGCAGCTTCGGAAGTGTCCTGGCTTCCATCGCGTAGACCACTGCATCGCCGCCTCTGCAGTGCGCCACACACGTCACCACTCTCCCGTCGCACCGCTAGCTAATCTGCGTCACTCGCATCCACGCCGCTCGACTGTCGCATCCTCGCCGCTGGCGGCTTGCATACCCAAGGCCAAGCCCGCGTTTGCGCCACCGCGGCCTCCACCTCGACGATCCTTTGCGCAGCGCTGGTGCCCTTCGCAACCAATCCCCATCGCCGCAAGGCGCTCTCTGCAAGCACTGTTTCCTCTCTCTCGTATCCACCTTCTCAATCCTTTCTACTTCCTGTCCGGTGAGCCAATTCATCTTCTTTTACTTTTTCTTTTCTGATTTCTTTCTTTTTTCTCTAATTTAAATTAAAAATCAATTTTTTTAATTGTTTTGGTTGTTACAATATACATGTTGTTGTCGCTGGATTTGTGTCGAAATTCATGATTTTATTATGTTTTTTTCTGGTTGTTGGTTCATTTTGAAATTTGCACTGTTTGTTGATTTTGTATTATATTGATGCTAATGAAGATTTAGGTATGCAATTATTCTTGGAATATGATTTTACCTTTGTTGTGAAGTTGTTGCCCTATCAAAAATCATGAAAATTTTTCCGAATTAAAGATGTGAATATTATAAATTAGATTGAAAGTTTTATGTTTCATAATGTGTTTTTAACTCCTTAATTATCAATATGTTATGATCCTTTTTTAAATTGACATAAATTATCGATCTGATAAAGGCTATTCTGACATAAGTTCTAGCCAGATTTTTTCTCAACTAATGACCAATGAAGGCAGATAGAGAGATAGGATCAAACATGCTACAAATGTTGCAAATTCTTGCTGTAAAAAATATCATTTATAAAGAGGTAATTATAGTTAGCTGCATTTACTTATAGTTTGTGATACAAATATTAGAGAAATCTTTGTTTTTATCATGTTTTAAGCTTTATAATATTAAAACTTTTCTATGATATAAGTATATTCTTCTGCTTTAGTTGAAAGATGAACAGTTACCATAAAACCATGAATCTAATTTTTTATAATTACTTTAATTACTTTCTCTTGTACAAAATATTAAGAATAATGCTATCACACATGAGGCCATGAATGAAGGAACAATTTCTTTAAATTTTTCAAAGATGCATTTCCATTAATTGCTAAATCATTGAACTGTTTCTGTCCAACTTTATTTCTTTACATTACTTTTAGAGATGAGTTTTTCAAACACCGTCTAATAGTATTTGATAAGAAGGTTCTTCTATTTGGGTCTAATAAGAAAAAAAAGGTTAATTAAAAAGATAAAAAAATATATTAAAAAAATCTATTAAATAGAAGCTCAAGTGGAACCACCTACAAACAAATTATAAAAACTCTAAAATTTATTTAAATTAAATTCATATTCCATCAAATAATAAATAAAATTTGAAATTTGATTGTTGCTTAAGGAGTCCGACTCATTTTGGTATGAAGATAAGTGATTCAGGTTGATGATTATGTTTCTTAGTTCTGGAATATAATTGGTGCTTGATTACATAAGTTACTAACCTTCAAATTTAATTTCCTTATCTATATTAACGGATCATATGTTGAGAGGGGCAACTGAAGCAGATAGATCAAGACATCCTAATCCATATGAAGATCCTGCGGTGCCCTTTGATGCTGAGACTGACCAAAATAATAACTAATTGATTTGTTTTAAAATGTTAATTAAATCCTTTATGTCAAATTTTTTGCTTTTTGCATAGGTGATTGTAAAGCTGTCAATATTTTGATGAAATTAGATGCCAACTATAATGTATAGTGGTGTTGCTTACAAGCCTTTTATTCATACATGATGTTTGCTCGTGTATTATCAACCTCAAAATATGACATATTATTTTTCTCAAATTTAAAATTTATTGTTTAGTTTTCATGAACCGTAAACTTTGGGTTGTAGTCAATTATGTTCAAATTATATGACAAATCATTATTTATTTCTTATTTATTTTTGTGGTCTTCATCAAAGGTTGGTCCTCTTTGCTAAAGGTTGCAGCTTGTATTCAAAGACCAGATTAGGTGCGCCAGAACGAATTAAATCTTACCTGATTTTAAGTAGTTATAAAATTAATGACATATCCAATCAAGTTTTAAACAAAAAGACACATCCATCACAGACACAGCCAAAGAAATTTAAAACACAAGACACATCTATTAAGGACAATTAAAGACACATCCAAACATTAGTCGGTTAAAATAAAACAAGTGTTTAACAAATGCAAAAAGACATATCAATGCCTTAACAGAGAAGGCACATTCACACTTAAAAATTTTTTACAAGAGATAACCAAAGAAAGTTCACTAGTCTTGAAAAGCAACATCGAGGTTCTAAACAGAAGACACATTCATTAAAAACACATTCAAATAAGTTTTAAACAGAAGACGCATCCATTAAAAACACTTCCAACAAAAGACACATTTATTAAAGACACATCCAAACACATTTTAAATAGAAGACACATCCAACAGAAGACACATCCAAATATTAACAGGATAAAACAAAATAAGTGTTTAACAAAAGCAAAAAGATATCATCTGAAAAAGCATCTTTAACATATCAAAAAAATTAAATATCTCTGTCGTCTTCATTTCTAACAACTTCTCCTTGTATAATTAATCAAACAAAGCATCTTAAGAAACTATAATAGAATAATTTAACAAAAAATAATGGATCTACTAAACTAGTACAATTTCTGCCTAAATGAATTCAAAGGACACAAAAAAATGTTATGACATTCTATTTCTCGTTCCCGAAGAACATACAAGTTGGCTTTCAACAAGTTTTTTGAGCATCTCATTATTTGTAAGATCAGGTGAGGCAAGGGTCTTATCAAAGAATTCTCTATACTGCACAAGCTTTTGTTTCTTCTCCATCTATACATCTCCCGGAAAATTAGAACAAGCCTTCTCTTAGGAATTCATGTCAAGCACCATGTGATCAACCATTTACAAGTTCTGACTTTGCTCCTAAATTAACAACAGAATAAATTTTTCATAGTTATAAACAAAGACTAGCCATTCATGACTAATTCAACATCTCATCATAAGCATATAGAGCGTATAAGCATACTCTGCAAGTGGATCAATTAGGTAGATATTAGCAATAAAGCTTCCCAAAACAAATAACTTGAATCTTAACTTAAATTGACACATCCCAATAGTCTAAACTAAGCTGCTAGATACTTATCATGATTCATGGTGGTCAGTACTTCTCCTTGAATGGTGATGTCATTCAATTTAAATAATACCCAAAAGTCTACCAAAGAACTTACCTGGGGCAATGTATTCATATGATCCAACAACCCTGGACATGGCACCGGCACCGGCACCGGCACCGGCACCAGCACCAGCACCTCTGTCACCTGCCTCACGCTGCAAGGTCTTAGCAAGCCCAAAATTCGCTACATGGGCCTAAACTCATGATCAAGCAATATGTTATTGCTCTCACATCCCTATGAACTATAGCAGGCACACAATCATAGGGAATTAGTGTTTAGTAATGATAGATTTTTGGTAAATCCAATTCTATGTTGTTTTCATTGTAGCATATAACTAAAAAGCCAATAAATTCATCATAACATATAGCTAAAAATAGCAAAGTTTCACTAAACATACATATAACCAAGTAACAAACACATAGTAGCAAATGGAAATTAAATGAAATTACATAACATGAAAGTTCAGAATCAAAATTTGACCTTAAAATCAATATACAACATTATATTCTCATTAAAATAAACATGAACTAAAGGAGCTCAATGAACTGTAATTCAAAAAAAAGTTACAAGAAAATTGTATGAAACTATTTCAGAAGAAACATCCAACTAAAATCAATGAAAAATCCATGAATCCAACAAAAATAAGGAGCATCACATAAGAACCATGAATACCAAAATCGAAACAGCTACTATTACTTAAAACCCTAACAATATACTAACCAATTGGAGAACACTGGGATGATTGCAGAGAGCGGCGTGCGACGGTCAGCGGCTAGACGCGGCGGGCCGGCGTGGACACAGACGTGGTTGCTGTTGCGGCTTGGAGGAGGCAATGCATCGTCGACGCCTTCAGACGAGAAGGGCTCCCGCGGCAACATCAACCTCTGTGAGAACCAGCATCGGTGGCGTCGACCTCCATGAGTAGCAGCAGCGGTGGGGTTGTGTTGTGGTGTTGAAGACGACGGCGTCCTTGCGGGTGGGTGGAGCAACTCGGGCTGCGCAGGTGGTAGGTGGAGGCGGTGCCGAGGAGACCTGTCGACAGGGCTGATGGGTATGTAGAGCTGGAAAAGGATATGGGGGTTAGGGGAGTGTGTCCACGGTAACAACAAAAGGGTATAGGGTAAATTAGGGTTAGTGTGGTAAACTAGTGAAATTAAGATTAATCTGAGTTAATTGGGGATGTGGCTTTTGAAATTAAGTGGGTTAAGAGTCCAGCTCAATTAAAGTTAATAGATGTTGACAGAAATGTTGTTGGTAACGTAGCGGGATTGTTAGTTTTATTACAAATTGTTAATACCTTAAATTAATAACTAAATTAACAGATATATGCCTATGCACTTTTTCTTTTTGAAACTTTACAGGAGGAGTTTCTTTTTGCAATTTTACAGGAGGAGTATAATAGTCTAAATTTTTAAAATGATCTTTTAAATTTGGTTTGTATACTAATTTAATCTTTGAAATTCTGATTGCACTAATTTGATCTTTTAAATTGGCCTTTGAATAGCATACTAATCCTTTAACCTATTTTTGGCGTGAATCAGCAGCCAGACTACTAATATGGCACAACTAATACCACATGACATCATCACTAACTCCCGCATTATCATCATCCACATACATCCCTTCTCTCTTCCAAACGCTCCAGCATGCTCTCTCCCTCGCCCTAATACTGCCACTCCCCCAACCCCCCTCACGGCAAGCTCAAGACATAGAGTGACCTCCACTTCCTCCTCGACACCCTCAACCGCCACCTCTACGACTCCACCATTCTCTCCTGCATTTATATTGACAACGCCGCCGTCCTCTCCACCAACCTCCCACAACTCTCCACCAATCTAAAAGTGAAATTAGCTCCGCAAAATGGTTGCAGAGTGAAGAACTATTGCAATGATCGAAAATGATGAATTCGTTGGTGAGGTTATCAAGATCAGGGGAGAGGGAGCCCACCAATCAACGCCAGAGTCGGAGAGCATTTCAAATTGTGAAAACCTAAAGGAGCAATCGTTGAGGACCTTCAGGCGGCCTCTGAGCTAGTGTTGAACCATCTTAAGTCGAACTCCAACAAATCGACCAGCGGGCTGACCCACGTTCACTCTAGATCCACATGACATCATAAGAAGAAAAAGAGGAAGATGGAAATAGTGGATTCGCAAAGCATGGGGATTTGTGAGATCCGACTAGTCGGTTTTAATCAGTGAGGGACAGTGGACGTACCTGTTAGTAGTGGAGATGATGGGTGAGACGCCACAATTATCGTCTTTAATGCCGACGAAGCACCAAAAGTAGAGAGCGAAGTGGATGCTGAAGCTGAAACAAAAGCCAGCAGAGGTTGCGGATGTGAAAGGTGTGGACCCAAAGGCAAAAGAGGGTGCGGTGGTGATGCGATGGTGGATTAGGAATGATAGTTGTGGACTTGTGGTAATGTGGTTCAAGGAATTAGGAATGAGAAGGGATGTATGAGAATAATGATGATGTGGGAGTAGGGGTGGAAATAGGCCAGGTCAGGCCAGACTTTGCTTTTAACAGGCCTGACCCGTCATATAGTTAATTGGCCTGAGTCTGGCCTGCAGCCTGCTATAGACTTTTTTTTAAACTACTAAGCCTGGCCTGGCCTAAAACCTGTTAAAAGGCTTGATAATTTTTTGTTTACAAAAATAAAAATATTATTTAATAAAAAACTATTTTTTAAAAAACATATTTATATGTAATATGTCATATTTAATATTTATAAGAATTTTTAAACTTCGCCTGACTTTTTTTTACCTCTATGTAGGAATTTGTAATAATACAAAGGCTGATGATAATGCTATGTGATATTAGTTGTGCCACATCAGTAATTTAGCCGCTGATTTACTGTTGAAAATAGATTGTAAAACTAATATATCATTTGAAAGTTATTTGAGGGATTAAATTAATATAATTAAAATTTTAAGAGTTAAATTAATATACGAAAATCTAAAAAATTACTTTAAAGATTTTGTCAGTATAACATTCAACAAAATTACAGACATTTGTTTCCATTTTAATATAAGACATTGGCATTTATTGTATTGGTTTTAAATTTATTTTATTTATTTTTAATTTGGTAGATCATTACTCAGAACGAGCGGTTAAAGCCTATCTATTATTCAGTTGGAAAACGTCATGCATCACACGTCGTCATAATAATAAACTATGAATGTAACAATTGAGAAATACATAAGCAGAAAAGATAAAGAAGTTTCCAACATCTAATTAAAAATATTATTTTATAAATATATGATAATTGATTTTAATGATGGATTTTAGTGTGGAAATAATATTTTTAATGAATTATTCAATTGGAAAATGTCATACAACAGACGTCATAATAATAGACTATGAATAATAGAATATAAACATTGAGAAATACATAAGCCGAAAAGATAAGGAAGCTTCCAACATCTAATTAAAAGTCTACTCAAATCATTTGACCTCACCTAACTATACATGAATTATACAAAGAAAGAATGATGAACATAAACATCTCATCATAATACCCAGATAATTGGCCTTAATTAGCTTCAATAATCTCTTCCATAGTTCTTCCAACATGTACTTTTCTTTGTTACTTAAACATCAATTCTTACCAATCATCATCATCATAATAAGTATTATCACCCTCACCAAATCTACCTAGATGCCATCCAAGTAACCCCTGATATCCGTGGCGAAATACGCCATTATTCAGGACGGACATTCCACAATAAACCATTCAGATTATGGAGCAAGAACAAGAAACAAATTGCAAGTTTCAACACCACTTTTGTTCTTAACATCAATCCTCAAACTTCCCCTGGTGGAGAGGGCTTGGCCTTCATCTTAACCGCAAACACCGCTCTCCCGGACGACAGTTCGGGAGAGTGGCTGGGAATTGTGAACGCCACAACTAATGGAACTTCTCAAGCTGGGGTTCTTGCTGTGGAATTTGACACAAGAAAAAGTTTTGCAGAAGATGGCCCTGATAACCACGTTGGTATTAACATAAACAGTGTCTACTCCATCAAACAGGAACCATTGTTAATCAAAGGGATTAATATTTCATCAGGTATTAATGTAACTATAACAATTCAGTATGATAATGATGTTATATCCGTGTTTGGTTCCATGAGTACAAGAACTTCGCCAATGGAGACGCTTTTGGTATCTCCACCACTTAATCTTTCTTCCTATCTTCAGGAAGAGGTTTACGTCGGATTCTCTGCTTCAACGAGTAACTACACTGAGTTGAATTGTGTTAGAGCATGGGAGTTCAGCGGTGTAGATATCATTCATGATGACAAGAACCTGTTGTGGATTTGGATAACTGGTACAACCGTTATTGTTATTATGATTGGTGGTGTTGTGTTTCTCCTAAATTGGCGAAGGAATCATGGTGTGGGAGCTTCAGGAGATGCATACCCGAGGATAGAGGATCAGATTCAACATTCATCCATGGCTCCAAAGAAGTTCCGGTTAAAGGAAATTAGAAAAGCAACGGGCGGATTCAGCCTTCAAAACAAGCTTGGTGAAGGTGGTTTTGGAACAGTTTATAAAGGGCTACTCGAAAACAAGGAGATAGCTGTAAAGAGTCACTCGAAGCATTCGCGCCAAGGGAAGCAAGAATTCATAGCCGAAGTCACAACAATCGGAAGCCTCCACCACAAGAATTTGGTCAAACTTATTGGTTGGTGCTATGAAAAAGGAGAGCTCCTTCTTATTTATGATTACATGCCTAATGGAAGCCTAGACAAGTACCTATTCGATAAGAAAAACAATTTTGGCAATGAATTTGGGGAAGGATTTAACAATTCATCAACACTAAATTGGGAAACTAGGCAGAGAGTGATATATGGTGTGGCTCAAGCATTGGACTATCTCCACAATGGTTGTGAGAAAAGGGTGATTCATAGGGACATCAAGGCCAGCAACATAATGTTAGATTCGGAATTCAATGCCAAGTTAGGAGATTTCGGATTGGCGCGAACCATTCAGAAGAGAAATGAAACTCACCATTCCACAAAGGAGATTGCAGGGACGCCAGGGTACATGTCCCCGGAAACATTCCTCACCGGAAGGGCGACGGTGGAAACCGATGTGTACGCGTTCGGCGTTCTTGTGTTGGAAGTAGTGTGCGGAAGAAGGCCAGGGAATGTGAACGGACAGGATGATTACAAGAACAGCATTGTGTATTGGGTTTGGGAGCTTCACGGAGAGGGGAGAATAGTGAGTGCTGTGGACAAAAAGATAAGTAAAGAAGAGATGAAGGATGAAGAAGCTTCTAGAGTTCTTGTTTTGGGGTTGGCTTGTTGCCATCCAAACCCGCACCATAGGCCTTCAATGAGAACTGTTCTGCAAGTTCTGAACGGGGAAGCACCGCCGCCAGTGGTTCCTCAACAAAGGCCTGCTTTTGTGTGGCCTGCTGTGCCTCCATCTTTCAATAAAGGTGAAGATACTTATTCAGTCCTCAATGGACAAGTCACTCCCATATTCACTGATATCACTGGTAGGTGATCCAACATTCAGACCATCATTTTAATCAACCCTGGAAATTAAGATGATCATACTTCATTAATGCCTCTTGCATTGCAGTTACTGATGATTATTTTATGTATCTTTGTTGAGTTTATTACCATATAATTGGTAGCTAATTGTGTACTATATACGCTATATAATATAGCTTCGTATATATGTGTATAAAAATATTATTTATATATTAAAATTAGTTATTATTATATATTTATATAAAATTAAAATTTAATTTTGATGTATTACTATTTTAAAGTTTTATATTTAATATATATTTTATATTTTAATTTTTAATAAATATTTTATATTAATAATTAATTTTGGTGATTAATTATTATGTAAACCTATCATAATTGGTGTATATATATTGGCACTAGTCTCTTTGTGGGTACTGGTTACACTTGCACATGTTCATCCTTTAGCTTTTTGGACAATGGGAATATATTATGCCTTTTTTCTTGTGGTAAAATTTTCTCTTATAGAATGATAACTAATGTTTTGCTATTAACAATACGTCTATAACTTGATCATACAAAAGAATAAATAAAAGCGAGGAACTATAAAACATTGTTAAAAGTCGTCATAGTAAGTTTCAACGGAAAATGTTAACGGATCTTCTCAATTCTAACTATCTAATTGTAAAGCAAAATAATATTATTTAATATTTATTATAGTCAAACAATTGCAAGAACACTCTTGGAATTTTCGGGCACGAACATAGTTTGACTCAAATTTATTTAACAAAATATATAATCAATACTATCTTTCTGACGACAAATACAACCTATGAATCACGAGACTCTGATCTAAATACATCACATGTTAATATGTTTTTTTTTTTATTCTTAACATATATTTTTAAAATAAATTTAAAAATTATATATATTATTATATATTAAAACAAAAATATTTTAAATATTTATATAATTAAAATAAGATATTAAAAATTAATTTATATTTTAATATTAATAAATATAAAAATATTATTATAATTTATCTAAAAAATATTTTATATTTTATATATATGTATGTTTGTGTATTTTATAAAATTTTAAAATTTGTATGTTGACGTATTTTGTATCACGTCATGTCCCGTATATACATCATAGATTACAATAATAATTCATATATACCACAAAAGAAGAGATGTTAATTTTGAAGAGAATAGAAATTAAAATTGTGTATTACTAAAATATGAATTGTTCTACCAATGAATTATGAGAATTCTGAGATATATATATATAAAGAATCAGTACAAGAACACATTTTGTTATGACCGTTAAACAGAACGTATATAAAAAAAATTATTATCCTCCCTCAAATTAAAGGTGTAAAACCTCTCATATTTTTTAGTGTGCAAGTAAGGGAGCTTCCACCTCTATGAAGGTGATGAAATTTGATTTGGTCATAATTGAGGAAATATATATTGCATATTCTTCTATAAAATTTTATTTGGGAGATCTTGACAAAATATTCATTGATTTTGGCCCAGACTTCATACGCATAGTGACATTCAAGTATGCGATTTTTAAAAATATCATCCATAGAAGTGAGTAACCAGGTCATTAGGTAATGATCTTTTATCTTCTATTTTTTGTATGCCGTTTGATTCTGTTGCTGGGGCCATGACATCATCATTTTTTACTCTGTAGGAGCTTTATCTAAGTCATTGACATTGATTACGTGAAGAGCCAATTGTTGTCATGTTCTATTTATGATAGCATAGCGTTTTTGTCAATGATAAAAAAAATAGGGGTTAATGAGAGAATGTTGTGCCACTGGAATTTGAGAATATTTGAAAACATAAATAAATTCTACCAAATTTTTATTTTATTTGCAAGCGTTCTCTGCACAAAGGATGGAGGTAGAATTTAGAGTATTATGATAGACAGGTTGGTTTGAATTTAGAGTAGTCATGAAGAAATATTTTCTCCTATTTGCGTAATAAATTTTTTTTATTCGAATAGCTTAGACAGCTTTTAATTCACACTCACACACACATTTAAAAATTCTGTTTATTACTTGACCATAGTTAAGGTTTGAATTCGTATGTAACATATTAAGAAGTAATATATTATTATTTTCTTTTTTTTTGGTCAAATACCTTACAAACACAAACACACCCCCTCCCTTTTCCATGGGTTCCATATATCAACTTCTTAGCTAGAATTTGAACCCGGTACACCTCTTAGTAAGACAAATATAGTTGCCATTAAACCAAACCTTGCGGTGCAAGAAGTAACATATTTAACTACTCAGTTAAAGACTCAGTTGCACTGTAGTGAAGTTTAATTAGTTGGGAGAGCATTCTTGTGATATTATTTTTGGGCAGAGGCATTATCCGTTTTTCTAAAACTCATGAAAGACTTGTTACACTCATCCAACATTGGTATTGTTAGTGGCCCCTTTTTCTGGGCCTTAGGGTATTTTACCGAAAAACTGAGAATGTATAATCAACCTTGTGGACAAGACTATAACATAAAAAACACCAGGTTATGGTAAGCATCCATTACAAAAAGTGGCTAGGCATATAGCCCAACAACTAAGATTGGCAATACAGATAATCAACCATCCTCCAACAGTCCAACTGTGGACCCTAAAAAAAAAAAAACCTCCAACCCTAATAATCCCTCCTCTTTAAATAGTTTCGTTCTTTCGGCTGTCAACCCTGTACTTCAGAGTTCAGACTACGCAAAAACAAGGGGTTTTTACTTTTTTTTTTTCTTTTTTTATTTTAATTTTAGTTTCCACAAAATTTTGGTTTTTCTGTGTTAGGTTTCTCTTCGCTCCTTTTTATGTTCATATCTTAATGGTTTCCGGTTAGGTTGACACATGAAAACCATGTGATGAATTTGGATTTACATTTTCTCACGACGGTCGTCTGAGAATCACTTGATGCAAATGATCCGCTATTTCTGATGGTTTTCATTTTTATTTTCCTATAAAACTCTCGCCTTTCTTTTTTCTCTTCCATTCCCAGAATGATTTCTACGGTGAAATTTTGGTATTTCAGTTTGAAACATCGTTTTCGCTCATCTTTTGAGGTTGCCTAACGACATAAAAAGCGTACAACTTAAAAACACTGTAGCTATGTAGTTCTTTATTGTAAATTTCGTGTTCATGATTTTTTATACAATGAATTCCTTTGTTTTTTTTTTAATAATTATTAAACTCGTATTTAATTTAGATTTTATTCTTTCAATTAAATATATAATGGAAATAGCTTTTTTGAAGTTGAAAAATAATTTTAAAAATAAATATTAATATAAATGTTCTTTTGAGATATGAGACATCTATTGTTAATACAACACAGACAAGCTATTTTTTTTTATCTCTTTGTGTATCCCCACAACAAATTATTATTAATTTTTATTTTTGTTTTTTCAATTACATTGCAACTATTGATAAGGATAATATAAAAAACGTTTGTATTTTAACTATTTATGTTGTACAAAGTTTTAATATTTTTTTTAGTTAATTTTGTATCTTGATGGTGAATAAATGTGTGGTTTTGATATTTTGAAAGATGATGTTTCACAAAATTTTATTTATGCCAAAAAGTTTTGAATATTTAAAAATTTATTGAGAAGGTTTAGGAAAAATTTATCTTTTTGATTATATTTATCTTTTTCACTAATAAGAAAAAGTAATGTATACTTGTTATAAAAGAATTATAAATCATTGAGTTTTTGATAAAAATATGGGTCGCTCTAGTGTAGATATTGCTCACCGCATGCTTGATCTTTTTCGGTAAGTAAGTAACGAGCAAATACAAGAGGGTTAAATTAATTCAATTAAGTAGAAGATTAGAGGTGGTCAAATTTTTGTTATTGGTTAGATGAATTTATAACTAATATAGTTGGTTAGTTAGTTACTTGTAACTTTAACAGTGATTAATGTGTTATTTAAGTATAATGAGTTACTTAATTGTATATTAAAAGAATTGTATATTAGAAGTGTTTCAGTGCAGTGTGTAGTGATATGCCTTATTTGTGGCTTTATTTGTGGAGTAGAATATAGCCTCGTTTGGGATATTTGTGGCTGATTTTATGAATGTATAGATGGTGCGATTATGAGCTACATTTCTCTAGTCTGTCCGTGTTCAGGCTAGAACGTCGGCCAACTGTGTCTGCGGGAGTGACGATGATTACGATGACGAGGAGAGCTTTGAGGCCCGAGGGGTCCCGGGGCAGCAGAAATGTGCAGGGGATGTTGTTGATGGTAACGGGTCTGGTGGTGCAAATGACGTGGAAAGCAGCGGTCCGAGCCGACAAGTTGTCGCGAAAGATTTGTTGGGTAGAGAGTTTGCTATGGAGGAGGATGTCTATGCTGCCTACAAGAATTTTGCTAGATTCAGGGATTTTGGTGTTCGGAAGGGAAATG
>NC_029793.2:15584506-15585015 GCF_000816755.2 Arachis ipaensis | reverse complement strand
CACGACACACTATGACCGACTTAAGCGAGCAAGGGATGAGAGGCTGGAGAGTCGAACGGATTGTAAGGCCAAATTGAATATTTACTATGATATGCAACAAAGTGTGTGGAAGGTAAGATATATTAGTTAGATATATTACTAAGGTAAGCACATAGACACACACAGAGAATGCACAGAAGCATAGTCAGTCTGTTCCTCAGACTCTACTTTAACACCTTACCACACAGAATCTTATGCTTATGTCATAAGACAGAAGTGGTGAGGTATTACGACCTCTAATAATAAAATTATATATATTCATAGTTGAAAAAGATTTATATCTAGGAGCCTTTGAAGAAAAGTTAAAAACAAAGCGTTAAAAACGAAAAGTGCAACACTCACGAAGCGATAATGTAACGGAACAAGGCAAGAGAAAGCTAACATGGATGTATATATATAAAGAGGAGTTCCAAAATACAGATAACAAAGCTTAAGACTCGGCTCGCGAAGAAAAACCTGCAAGAGCACAT
>NC_029793.2:15563148-15584495 GCF_000816755.2 Arachis ipaensis | reverse complement strand
AAGTATATATACATATATATAAGAGAACTCAAAATAAGCCCAAAATATAGAGTTACAAAACTTATTTCTTCAAAATAACCTTTAAGAGGAAGTTAATACATAAAATACATAAGCAGTGGAGATAAAAGTATCTACATATATACATATATCCAAAATAAAGTCCCAAAGACAGATCTCCGCTATCAGAAGCTTCCAGCATGCCTCAACGAGATGCCTCACGTCTTGCATCTAAAAACCACAAAATATGTATCTCAGTATGGTAACAGTGCCCACATATCTAACATATAATGTCTTGGAAAAGTCAAAGGCAATCCTAGAATTTCTGACATATAATTAAGTCCCATAGACATAACTAAACCATAAAATAAAATAGGCAACTAGCTAAGAGTCTTCCATCTATCTAATACTCTCGTTTTCAACTCCTCCGAACCTCCCAACCACCACCGAAATTCATTATTACAAACACAACTATTTCAAGCAAGGAAATCACAATTAGAATTCAAATACAACAGATAATCAAGTAGCAAATAGTCAAATAAAACATACCAAACAAACACATAGATGCATATGATGCATGATTGTCCTATGGCTGATGAGTCTCATCTGTCGGTTATAAAGCCAACCCGACAAGTCCTGGTAGCTAACCATTAGACTGTCCCTTTGTCGTGCATCCCTAAAACTCTAACACATCCGGAACTTTCACAGTGTCCAGCTACACTTACGACATAGGGTCAGTAGAGTATTGAGTATTAACTTGGAGCACGTGGTGGCTAGCCACTACTTTCACCCAGAAAAACTCGTATCTTAGATATTTTGGAAGTGCAACAATCACATTATCAATCATTAATCATATATATTCATGCTCAGCCATAACTCAACATTGATAAAGCCATCCGACTCATAACATAGTTCATAGTCAGCCACAATTCATTATCAAATACAGCCATCCGACTCATTTGAATGTTGGAAGAATGCCTTAAAGTTGAAAAATCATGGTTTTGGAAAAACAGGGACTCGTGTACGCGACCCCTGCTCACGCACACGATCCCTGCTCGCACACACGAGGAATGTAGTCAGCAGCTTATGCTCGTGTCGTGCCTATCCCTTCGCGTACACGACCTTTAAAAATTTGATTTCTCGCGTACGCGACACTGGCTCGCGTATGCGAGCTCCTCAACCCGTAAATACCGCTCGCGTAGCGCGCTATGTGGTCGCGTACACAACCAAGAAAACGAGATGGTTGCGTACGTAACACACATCTCGCGCACGCGAGTTATTGAGTCGGCAACCATTGGACGCATCGCGCATGTATCACGCGTACGCGGGCTTAGCAGAAGTTCAAAAAAAATCTGCTAAGTCCTGAAATCTCACTTTTGTACCCCAAACTTTGATTGCGCATAACTTTCTTGTTTTAAAACATTTTTCTTCCGTTGTTCGACGATATAAACATCTCAGACCAAAGTTTCTTTCTAAACACGTTTGATAAAAATTGGAGGTCCGGAGATCAATTTATGCCCCGCCAAAGTTGGATCAAAATCCTAGTTTTCATAAAACCTTTCAAAACCTCTATTTTCAAAACATAACAATTTCCAAACCTTTTAAAAGCAGCCCAAGCCTTACCCATTTAGCACCAAAACACTCTTAACTCATATTTCCAACTTTCTCTTTCAATCCACAACCCACCAATTCTCCACTTTTAACCAATCTCAAATCAATAATTCAATTTCAAACAACATGCCATATCTCAAGTTCCATCAATACTCAAGTTCATTAACCACTATACATTCAAATTAATATCATATACCGTTGCACACACATCAATAAGAGTCTCAATCACAACCTCCAAAACTTCAATCACATAATTAATACAATCCATCTCAACCAACCATCAACATTAACAATTCAATTCCTATCCTAGGGTCACTAGCCTAAGTTTTCACAATATATTATATTTTACATACGAGAAACCGAAACCATACCTTAGCCGATTTTCACGTATAACCCAAAGACTCCAACAAAGGCACAAACTCAGTCCCAAGGATTCAAAATCTCCACATTACCACAATCAAACATAACAACTTAATACCCAACACAATAAATTAAGAATTCCACTAGGGTTGAAAATTCTTACCATACCCACAGACCAAAGAGACAAGATTAAGCATTTTCCTCAAGCTAATTGGATCATATAATATCAAAGAACTTAAAATCTCAACACCTTTACTCAATAAATTCGAAAATCAAGGGCTGGGAGACTGGTGAGAAAATCATGACTTACCTCTTAAATAACCTTATAGGCTTTGTAGAGCTCGACGCCGCGGTCGCGTGACCGCAAACGGTGCGGCGATCGGAGCTCCGGATAAAAAATTATGGCAATTTGATTATGGAGTGAGGGTTTGGTTTGTTGGAAGTGTTCTTCCCCCTCCCATGGCCGAGCTTCAACATTTTCAGCATGCAAATGGAGAGAGAAATGATCTGAACTCACTTTATTAAGTGAATGGGTTGGGCCCATGGGACCGATTTGCTTGGTTCGGCCCATTTGGCCTAATTTTAGGCCAAATTCTTTAAAATTAGTGTCAAAATTCTCGTTTTAATTAGCCTATCACATTAAACTATAAAATTTAATTTTCTAATTTTCTAGAATAAACATTAATTTATCAATTAATTATTTATTAATTATCCGAATTTTACAGGTGTTGTCAATCTGGATGTCACATCCAATTGGGTTGGTTCGTAGAGGGTGTGGGGTTGCTGCCAAAATAACGTTACTTGGGAGGAAACATTAGACGATTAGTTTAAAAAACCGAGTCAGCGGTGTTGGTCCGACTGGAAAATTGGGTTACCAGTAAACCGAACCGTACACCTGTTTGGTTTACTCCATGGCTCGTTTAAATAAGACACCTGGTATGAACCGATAAGAACCATAGATAACCGAACAACATCGGTGAGGATCGGTACCAACCGGTCTAACCGAATCGGTTTGTTATAAAAATTTTCCCAAGTGCTGACGCTTAGGTAGCGTTTGTTTTCGGGGGCAGGACAAGGAGACATGGACAACACTTGTTTAAAAAGTGTTTGGAAGCAGAGACACGGACAGTGGACATATTGTCTCCGAGACAGTTTTTTATACTTTTGTGTCCACTCTTTCACGAAGGACAATGATGGACACGGGATTTGGAAGAGTGGACACGGACAATTTTATAAATTTTGTTTTCTTTTTTTTCCACTGTTATCCCTTCTTATTTTTCCTATTGCGTTGTTCAGTGATACTTTTTTCTTCCTGTTCTTCCTCTATCTCTTTCTTTTTCAGGTACTCTCTCCTTTCTGTAGAATTTTTTATTGGGGGTAGATAATTCTTTTCTTTTTATCATTTTACTTCAATACCATTTTAACCTTATATTATATTATTTGATTTGTAATAAAAATAATAACAAAAATAATTAATCTTGAATAAATACTAATATATTTTTTTATTAAAATTTTTTGCCTCTTCAAATATTTTTTTCAAGTTCCGTCTGTACTCCTACGTACTCTCATTTTTTATTAAATTAATTTGTACTGATGTAGAAAATTTGGAATCATAGGGCTATTTTAGTCATTTTATATAATATTTTAGTCTTGTCCATGTGTATCCAAACATAATACTAGACATTACATTAGTGTCTTGTCCTATTGTCTCCGTTTCAGTGTCATGTTCTGTCCTATCTCTAAAAACAAACGCAGCCTTAGGTGCGACCCATGAACCTTAGTGTTCCTGCATCTTCCCTTGGCTAATCAGACATCATTTTTCTTATTATTATATACGATAGATAGTAATCATATAGTATGCATCATAGTTATCGAAACCTAACCGACAATCGACCTAATGGTGCTACTGGGTTACCTGGTTAGACGATCAACCGACAAAGCAGTGGTCGAACCGTTTGACCCGGTAATAATTAAATAAATATATAAAACTATAACACAATATTACTAAAAATTACAAAATTAATGTTTAATATTTCATGTTACCTAAAGTAAAAGAAATTACGTATAAATTTCACTACCTCATCGCTTTAACATGAGCTATACAACATATGTAAATTATTAGCCTTTAATGTAAATTATTAGCCTTTAATTTAATTATTAGCGAGGTATCCGGAGGGAGAATCTTAGGACCGAACCGATGCAAGGACCTCGAGATGGAAGCTCGGGTGCTGATACAAGCAACATAGGTCAATACTATAAGTCTATGACCCTTACTGATTTCCTCAAGAATGGTCCACCTCAGTTTAATGGAAATGTCAATGCATTGGAGGCTGATCAGTGGTTTCAAGACGTGGAGAGATTTTTGTACACTCAGCACATTCCTGAAGTACAGTCCGTGAAAATAGTGACCTACATGTTGGCGGGAGATGCTCAGAAGTGGTGGCAGGAGCTATGTCATACCTTGCAGGTGGAGCTAACAGATGTCCCTTGGAATAGATTCAAGACAAAATTTTATGGGAAATATTTTTTGCATGCAATTTG
Organism: Arachis ipaensis; assembly: GCF_000816755.2. Taxonomy (NCBI): domain Eukaryota; kingdom Viridiplantae; phylum Streptophyta; class Magnoliopsida; order Fabales; family Fabaceae; genus Arachis; species Arachis ipaensis. Next base: position 15,579,986 of record NC_029793.2, on the reverse strand, counting down.
CACTGTAAAGGAGTTGGAGTTAACGCAGCTGAAGTAAAAGAATATGTCTATTGCTGACTATTCCCGTGAATTCGACAACCTGTGCCGTTTCTCAAAAGTTTGTCAAGAAAATTCAGCTGACTATGAGAAGTGGATGTGTGCTCAGTATGAGAAAGGACTTAGGAGAGACATCTTTAACTACTTGTATCCGCAGGGGCTAACGAATTTTACTGAATTGGTTAAGAAGAGCCAATTCGCAAAAGATTACTCCATAAGTCGGCGATGCTACAGGAAGGCTATGGAGAGACTGCTCCAGACGAGCCACATAGGGCCGGGCTAGGTGTATACGACAGGTGCAGAAAGTCGGGGCATATGGCTCGAGATTGTCCACACAGGAAACGCCGGGATGTGACCGAATCTGATTCTCAGACCCGAGGTAACCATGAACTAGCAGTTGAGTTTTTAGCTACCTTGCATATCATTAATATGTAATATCCATTTGTGAAGCATGACAAGTTTTGATGATCGTGGAGTCTGAGCCGATGGTTAGTCAAAGACTATTAGTTGTTGAGATGGAGCAATACTTAGTTAACTTAGATGAGTGGCTAGGTTCTTGAAGGGTAAGAATCAGAATGACGCAGTGGAAGCAGGGTGGATTATACCTAAGGAATTGAAACTGTCGAGAGCTATGCAGAGTTACCATTTGAAATCCAGTGATGTTAAGACTTCGAGGAAGAGGAATAGAGCATATTCAACCTTTAGTTGCTAATTGATTAAGAGATGAGTCACGATGAGACCAAAATCCTATACAAAAGGGTTTTTCGAGACCATTCTTGAAGATGTACCAGAATTTTCACTTTAGAGAGAACGTGAGTTTGCGATAGGCTTAGTGCCGAAAGCCGGATCAGTGTTAATTGCACCACAAGTGAAGACATCATTATAATCTGAAAAACTCAGGACCGAGTTGAAGGGAGTACTGGAAGAGAGAATCATCCAACTAAGTGTTTCCTTGTGAGAGCGCGCCAACTAATCTTCACGACTTAATCTAACCCTTCTCTTATAGCTTACATTGAAAACTCTGTCTTGAATCTTCTCCTGTAAAAGCTCAATTCATTGTTCTTCTGATGGTATTCCTACTCGTATAAAGCTTGTTTCTTTTGAAATAAGCTTGAACTCATCTTAATATAATCACATAATCTTTGAATCCTGGAGACCTGCGGTGCGTGGAGTTGCTCTCTTATGGAAACTCGCATTCCTTTAAAGCCAACTAGAACCTATTTAATTCGACATGTCTTATTCTTTCTATTCAAGTTTCGATTCAAACTTCTTCCCTGAGATGCAACTAGGTTTCTCTTCTTGTGCATTCCATTAGTTCTGTACAACTCCGGTTAATTGTATGCACGACTTTCTTTTGAATTCTCGCGAACACTGTTCGTGTTACTTGTTCGTCTCTTTGAACATAACATTTCTTGGAAAAAATCAACTCGTACTGGATTTTGCGTCACACATAACTCTTAGATGCAATTATTAGAGTGTCAATCCTTTAAAGCAAGACTTTTGAACATGAAAATGAACCAGCGACATTACTAGGGAATTTAGAGCCTTAATCCTCACCGATCGTATTGCTCGTGACTAAATAGATGCAATGAGGTGCACCGTGTGAATGAAATACCAGGATACGATGAAAGCCTTTGAGCCATAGAAAGAAGATTGATCTTCATGCCAATGCTTGTATCACTTGAGCCTAATGAACCATTTAGGGAAATGCTACGATGCATTATTAGAGGACTTAAGATGCGAGCTGAAGCGACATCGTGAGATCATAGTAGACGCCATATGCAAGAAGTTTCTAAGGAATTCTTGAACGTTAATTCTAAAGGAGGAAATATTATATGAGTTAAAGTTCTAAGTTGGAGAGTGAGAGTGTGGTTGGAAGTGTCGGACTAAATCCATTACTAGTTTACAACATGGTAACGATGAGATACGGGACGTGTAACGAGACAATAAGGAGCCAACAAAAATATTGAAGTCTGGTAAACAAAAGGGAACTAAGAAGAGATTTATATGCCTAATGCCAAAATAGAGATCGTAGAGTCAAGGACTTAGGGAGTGCAATAATGGTGATAAGGAGCTACTAAGAGTACTGAAGTCGGTTGAATCAAGAAGATACCAAGAGAGGGTTATGTATCGAAATCAGAAGTTGAAATGAGAAACTATTGCCCGAAGCTTACAAGAGAGGATTTTCGAATTTACCTTGAGATTTCTAAAATATACCACGAATCCAAGAGGATATTTTGAGCAGCCAGAAGTGAAGAACGAAGTGGCAATCTATGTGATTACATGTTTGGCGCATGAGAAAGAAATGAGAAACCACCAGAAGCCGTTCAAAATGCTATAATCGTCGAAGGTTCTATATTAAAGGTAAAAGAGAATAGTTATCGATTTCGTAATAGATTGCTGAGGTCTAGGACAAAAGGTGATGCTGTTAGGAAATCGTGGATCAAGTGATCAAGTCCGTTTTACCCATCGGAGTAAACTACTTATTGGGGATATCAACAAGACTATACATCAGGGAGAAGATGAGACTTCATAGTATGCTAAACACCTCTGAATTAATCAAAAACTGGAACATCGAACGTCTTAGTTCTTGAATTTGATAGCCGAGACAATGGAGAAAAAGTTACGCAAATCTGAGTTAGAATTCTCATTATGAAAGCCGATAAAAGAGTTAGGCAGATCTAAGAAGAAGACTTCTCAAGTTGGAAGGAAGAGGATACCTATCTCTGAAGATTACTTCAACGAACTAGAATCGGATGAGCAATCAAAAACAAGGAAGTTAAAACCCGCTAAGTTAGCCCATTTCAATTTTTGGAGAGTATTGATGGTCAGAGGCGTGCCAAATAGTTTTCTGCTGTACCTTTCGTAACTTCTGAAACACGCTTCTAAAACAGATTCATGTATTACAACCTAAGCCAGTCTAAATGAAAGGAGATGGATGTTTCGAGTAACGGGGTCAGCTTCAAGAAACTCTGAATATGCCAAAGGACTACCCGCACCTCTTTTCAGATAACTGAGTCTGAATTTTGAGGGCAAAATTCCTAATTAGGTGGGTAGGATGTAAACCCCGTAAAATTAGCGAATAATTGTCAATAAATTAAATTTTAATAAAATAAATTAGAAACATAAATTTTATAGCAAAATAGGATAGAGCAAATTAAAATAAGAATTTTGACACTAATTTCAAAGAATTTGGCCCAAGATTAGGCCGAACAGGCCAAACCGGTCAAACCGGGCCCAAACCAGGCCCGTAGGCCCAATGAACCCATCATACTTATGAGCTTTAGCTCATTATCTTCTCCATTCAGCATGCATACACGCTGGTAATATTAAAAAGGGGGCAGAACATGTATTGAGTTCACAAACCCTTAATCAAAATTCAAATCCACGTAACTTTTGATCCAGAGCTCCGATTGACGATCCGTTTACGGCCATGCGATCGCATTGTCGAGCTCTACAAAGCCCGAAACCTTGAGAGGTAAGGAAACCACGTTTTCTTCCTCAATTTTCTTAGTTTTAGTTTCGAAAATCTATGAGCAATTATGTTAAAAATTGTTCAATTTCGGTGTTTAGGATCAAATTAACTCGGTGGACTTACCGGGTCTTGTCCTAATTTCCTGTTGGTAAGGTGAGAATTCTAGAACTCTAGCTGATTCATTAATTTGGTATTTGGGTATTGAATTTTAGGAATATGTTGTGATAACTATGTTAGGTGCATGTAGATATGTGATATGTGGCAATTTGATATGTTGGAAGCTTAATTAGAAGCTTGGTGAGATTTCTAGTTGCTGAATTTTTGGTGGTTGGGGCTTACAACTTTGTTTTGTGGGTTACCTTGGATAAAAATACAATTTTGCTGAAAACAGGGTCACGCGTACGCGTGCATTTTGGCCCATTTCGCGTACGCATAGCCTTGTTCGTGTACGCATGTACGCTGGACAGAAGAGACCCTTCGCGAATGAAGGATATGCATATGCATATAATGCAGAAGCTCCAAAAAGCTGCTAAGTCCAAAATTTTCAGCTTTGTACACCAAACTTTGATTGAGCATAACTCCCTCATTTTAAAACATTTTTCCTCCGTTCTTTGAACGGCATAAACATCTCAGACCAAATTTTATTTCTAAATAAGTTTGACACAAATCGAAGGTCCGAAGACCAAGTTATGCTCCGCCAAAGTTGGGCCAAAATAACAATTTTCACAAAACCAAAAACCAAACAAACCTCAATTTTCAAAACATACACTTTCCAAACCCTTTATAAATCAACCCCAACCTTAGCCATTTAGCATCAACCACCCCCAACTCATATTTTAAACTTATTCAATCCACAACCCACCAATTTCCCACTTTCATGAATCTCAAATCAACAATTCAATTCAAACAACATCCAATCTTTCAAGTTCAATAATCAACAAAACCTCATGTTCAAACACTTATATATTATCATCATTCATTCAATCACCAATCACCAACTACATACTCACCGTCTTTACCTCTTTCCGGCCTCCGGCATAAATTCATGGTCTTCGACCCAATGTTTCATCAAATCAATATACATAAACTCATCACCATATAATTCACTATCCACTACCAATTTCAATCAACACAACAACAATGCATAATTCCACAATCCTTATCCAATATCATCTACTACGCATATAATACCAATCAATCATACCATTTAAGCTTAATCCTAGGAACACCTAACCTAGGAATTCTCATCATATCACACGGTACTTAAATAAAACTTAAACCGTACCTTAGCTGATTCCTCGTAAAACACAAAGACACCTCAAGGTCAACGTTCTTCAAGAGTCCACACCCCCAAAGCCTCATCGAATCCAATTCCAGCCACCAATGTCCCACAATCAAGCTCCCAACATCTTCATTGTTCTCCAAATCAACAATATCCAATCTAATCCCACAACATATTACCATAATCAACATTCAAGCATGCTAACCCACAAATCAACAAGGGCTTGAGGTTCTTACCTTATTTATCCGTTAATTGTGCAAGACCCACTAATTTTCTCCAGTTAATTTGACCCTAGAACATCAAAACAACTAAGAATCTCAACACTCAAACATCAAATTTTCGAAATTGGGATGGAGAGGCTGAGAGTGAGATTGAGGTTTTCTTACCAAATTTATTAGTGGGCTTTGTAGAGAATTTTGAGACGAACCCGTGGCCGCAAATGGTTTGTCAATCGGAGCTCCGGATAAAAAGTTATCTCACTTTGAAATCAAACCAAGGTTTTAGAATTTCACCACTCTCTTCCCCCTTTCTATGAGTTTCAGCATGTTGTTGTGTTTGATAGGGGAAAGAAGGGTTGTTGCCCTTCATTAAGGAGTCATTAAGTTGGGCCATGGGCTCGTTTTGGGTCAGGTTCAACTGGTTTGACCCAATCTTGGGCTAAATTCTTTAAAATTAGTGTCGAAATTCTTATTTTATTTAGCTCTACCTTATTAAACTATAAAATTTTATTTTCTAATTTTTTTAAATACTAATTAATTTATTCAATAATTATTTACTAATTTTTTGAATTTTACAAGACCGGTTTTACCGGTTCAACAATTGATTCATCGGTAGAACCAACAGCTTAATGAACCAGTACGATGACCGGTTCGATCACGGGTTCGGTTCTTACAACTATAATTAGACGATGTTGCAATCCACAGAATCGGCCATGCATAGCAAAATTTGCCGCTGCAAAGCCCGAAGATAACAAAACAGGGTTTATTGAACCAGACTGAACTCGTCGATTCGACGAGAACAAAAATACACCAGACCATGACCCGATCTGGCCCGATGACACCACCGTTTAACAATTAGAACCGGTTTAGCTACGACTTCACCAGTTTATCCCTCGAACTACCCTGTCTGGTCTGGTCCGAGCCATCATATGCTTATACCAACTTATTAAAACCAACGGGTCCACATTGTCCATCCCACAACCATATGATTCCCTTTAAGTTTTCTATAAATACTAGCCTCCTTGGGTCATGTAAATGCAAACACACTTAGAGGTAGCTCCCTCACCCATCACCACCCATATTTGCTACCAAAATGCCAAGCCTTCATACAAAAACCAAGATGGCACCAGATAAACCCCCCACATGTTGCAGAAACAACTTTCCACTCCTCCGTGTTCATAACCGATTCTAATTATGGGATTGGGTGAAATTGAAAAACAATTTATCAGCATCCTACGACTCTGACTACTAAGATTCTCGTTACTGTTACACACGGCGGCAAATTTCACATTCTGGAATGTCGCGGCGACTTGTAAGGCTGCGATCAGTCCATGCAAGACAAGCAAACAGTTTTTTCTTGTTACTTGTCAACTTACGGTTCAAAATTATGTATCTCTTTTGTTTTAATGTCGAGCATAAGAATAGAACGTTGTTCCTTTCAGTGAAGATACTACACTATTATCTGTTACTAATTACAATCATGCTTTAAGTTAGTTTTGTCACCCTCGTATTATCAATTAACTTGAAAATCCTAGTAGCACTTATTTATAAATGACTATAGAGTAATGTTAGGGGGCCAGCAACTTTTGTGATTGGTAGCCATCAAATAGCCATCAATGATGATCTAATGGTGTGAGATTGGTGTGAGATTTCATCCAATGACTCACCTTTCTCTACTGGCTACATGCTGGCCAAAATTCAACAAAACTGCTGGCCCCCTAGACTTTTCCATGACTATATCTTTTTCCGTGGGCATATGGTTTGGGTGTCAACAACCACCTCTAAAGATGTTTTTGAGAATTACGTAACAAAAGTATTAAGTGTAGCGTGGAAAAAACATTTTTCCGTAAAATTTTATTTACTTTCCAATTAAAAAAAAAACAAATAACAACTACCACTAATTTTATTCACAAAACCAACCCATTACTTAATTGGCGAACTAAACCGTTGTTTTACATACATATGTACCATGGTTATTACTATTTTTCCTTCGGGTAATGCTAGGTAAACAAAAAAAAACAGCCGAAACTTTAGCATTCATTAATTGTCGCAACAATTAATAAATGCTAAATAAGGAAAGTTATGTCTGTTTTTGGCTAATATTTTTTTGTTACCAAACATTTTCCTTTCCCTTCAAAGTGTGTGTCACATATAAAACATACTGTCCATGCATTTAATTTGAAATTAAATTATAAGTAATTGTTTTCCAACATTAGCTTTCTATTCTTTATGTTATTGTTACAAGATTCGAATACGATAGGATTTTTAAATACTTCACATTAATTATTAAATATTATTTATAAGCCATGAATCTTGGCTTGAAGTTGGTTCACGTGATAATTAAGAAATCTGTGTCCAACAATATTTATATGTAGCCTATGTTTACCAAAGAGATGTTTGACTCCACACAACGGCGGTGTATAATTTTCCGGACAAAAACAATACTATATGTTTACGTCGGCGTTAATATATATGGCATGTTAGGGGCAACTATACCATGCATGCTTCTTTATTTAATCTGTACCTGTCCGAATTTTCGTGCGGTGTAGCAATGAAATTATATTTCTTTCTGTCTATCAAACTTCTGCCTCATTACATACCTTAATAGTAGCAAAGCTTCGCACTTTGGCTTGCACGCTGGCCACTAACCTCACCACTCAAACTGAATCTCGCTTTTTTTGTCGTTTCTGCATGTAGCATTTGTTTCTTCCCGCCACTTATATTTCACGCCACTCCCCATGACATATATAATAAGTTGTAAGCCATGACTCCACATCATTAACGTATGTATCCCAAAAGAGCTCTTATTTTATAATTTCATAATTTGTTAGAAATCACACCTGTATTAAATACATCAAAAAACGAAGAAAAACCACCACAACATACAGCAAACAATATTTTAGTGCATAAACTTATCGTTATCACTGTCATAGTTAAATTATTCTAATATTATTACATGTGATAATAATAATAATAATAATAATAATAATAATAATAATAATAATAACACTCATCATACTCTCAAGGATTTAAAATTTTATATCAAGACATGGTATTTAGGAGATGCATGGTCATGATTACAGTCCACATCCTAAGCCTTAGCATACATACATGTTATTATAATTATAATGGTGATACAAATATCATGCCAAGCTCGTATTCAAAGAAAAAAATTACGGGTCCAGGAGCAGGTAAACGTGAAAAGAAAAAAAACAAGGTTCATCTTCTACAAAGTCCAAACTCATTTTCAACAAGGGCAGGAACAGGCAAACATGAAAAGAAAATAAACAAGGTTCATCTTCTCCAAAGTCCAAACTCATATTCAACAAGGCCCAGCACACTTGCATCCTACCTTAAGGCGTTTCGTTCTACAATCTCGTGGACAGTGCGGCTCACTAGTTGAGTCATCCCATTGTATCTAGGAATCTGGCTATGTGCGCTATTTCTGCTCCTCACCAACAATAATCATGAATCTCCATCATCATAGAAGTTACGTGTCAAAGTGAAGCTACATCTCACAGAATTTCTTTATCTCTATACAAATTAAGCTCTGTACCGTATAATTATCCTAAAAATATTCTTTAAATTTAGTAATAATAAAAGGGTCATACTACAGGACAAATGCATTTTGTAAAGATTTACAGAAAAATCGCGAGTTTATGTCAGTAAACAACACGTGTGTTACTTGTCTCCTTATCGAGGAGCAGATTCTGGTGCTTCTGATACCCGCCTCAACATGTAACTTTGGCTCACCACTGAATTTGAGCCATCAATCATGCACAATGGAGTTCACGTTTTATGGGTGACGATTGGACTTTTGCTAATAAAGAATTTTATAAAAATAATCACGTTGTATGTATAGCTTCTAAACCAACAAAGAATCCTTTCGTACAAAAACTTTGGTTGTCACAAGTAACAAAACCCAATAAAATTTATAACCGAAGTATTTAAACCTCGGGTCGTCTCTCAAGGAATTGCAAGAAAGTATGATTTATTATTGGTTATGGGAAAAGTGTATTTTTGGCGGTTTTTGAATTAAAGAACAAGTAAATTAAATGGCAAGAAAAATAAATTAATAATTATAAAAATTCTTGGCAAGGTATGAGAACTGAAAATCCCATCCTAATTATCCTTATCAGGTGTGATGAGAATTATTTAGTGCTCCCACTTAGTTAACCCTTACTACATAAAGGAAAGTCAAGTGGACTAATCAACTTGATTCCTCAAGTCCTAGTCAACTCCTGTGGAAAGACTGGCTTTAGAGGGATCCAAATCAATCAGCAATTTCCAACTCTCAATCAACTGCTGAGTTTGACAACTCAAGTGTCACCAATTACTTAACCAAAGCCAAAAGGGGAAAATCCAAATTATTTATATCATAAATAGAAGAAAATAATCTTAAATCTGAAATACCTCAAATTATATTAAATAAAGATATCAATTCTAACATGAAGAGTTCATAAGCCAATTTGGCAACATAAGTAATTAGCAAGTGAAATAGAGCAACTAAAGTAACAGAGTAAATAAAAGTAGAAGAGAAATATAAATTAAAGGAAAATTGAACCTGAAATGAAGAAATAACCATAAAATAAGAGAAATCCTAATCCTAAAACCTAAGAGAGAGGAGAGAGCTTCTCTCTCTAGAGAACTACATCTAAAATCAAAAGTTGTGAATTATGAATGTTGTATCCATTGTTTCTTATGAATGGATTGATTTTCCCACTTTATAGCCTCTAATATGTGTTTTCTGGGCCAAAAGCTGGGTCAAAAACAGCCCAGAAATCGCTCCCAGCGATTTCTGATACGTACAGGTCACGATACTGTCACGCGTGAGCGTGGATTGAGTTTTTGCCAGGTGACGCGTGCGCGTGATCTACGCGTGCGCGTCACCTATCTTCGGGGCAGCTATGATAAATTAATATCGTTGTGAAGTCCCGGATGTTATCTTTCCAACGCAACTAGAACTGCCTCATTTGGACCTCTGTAGCTCAAGTTATAGTCGATTTAGTACCAAGAGGTCAGGCTGGACAGCTTTAGCAGTTTCTTCAGTTTCTTGTATTTCTTCCATTTTTGCATGCTTCCTTTCCATCCTCTAAGCCATTCCTGCCCTGTAATCCCTGAAATCACTTAACGCACATATAACGGCATCGAATGGTAATAAGAGAGGATTAATATTAGCAAATATAAGGCCAAAGAAGCATGTTTTTAATCATAGCACAAAATCAGGAAGGAAAACGTAAAACCATGCAAATTATATGAATAAGTGTGAGTTTAGTGGAAAAAATCTACTCAATTAAGCACACGATGTTCCACGAAATAGTGGTGCATCAAATCTCCCCACACTTAAACATTAGCATGTCCTCATGCTAAGCTCAAGAGAAGCTATAAAAGAGTGAAGAGGAATAGTAAAATTTATGAAATGCAACCTATCTATATGAATGCAACTAAATATGAAATGCTTTTACCTACTTGGTGAAAAGTAAATAAATCTTTTAAGAACAAATATGAACTGGATTTCACTAATTCAAATCATAAAAATGAAGAAAAAATAGACTTGCAAAAGAAAATAGCTCATGAAAGGCGGGAACAAAGAATCGAGCATCGAACCCTCACTGGAAGTGTATGCACTCTAATCACTCATATGTTTAAGGTTCGATTCTCTCAATTCTCTACTAACTTTGCTTTCTAAGGCTTGCTCTTCATCTAACAATCAACAAAAATTTAATGCACAGATACACATATCAAGAGGTCTTTTAAGGGTTGTAATGGGGTTAGGGTCATGGTAGGATTGTATTTGGTCAAGTAGACTAAAATTTGAATCCTTAATTAACCTAAACTTCTCACCTAACTTAAGACAATCCATGTAATCAAAATACAAAACCTAACTGTCCATTAACCATGTTTTCCACATATTCATGCATCCTGATTCGAGTATAGTACATATGCATTGCTTTCACCATTTACTTTGGGGCATTTTGTCCCCTTTTACTTATTTGCTTTTTTTTTCTTTTCTTTTTCTCCTTTATTTATTTATTTATTCATTTTATTTTTCTTTCTCTTTTTCTTTTCTTTTCTTTTATTTTTCTCAATGCATATGATTAAAGTATTGAATGCATGAACATGTCCTAAACATTTCTTTCATATTTTCATAAAGATATATAACACCCAATTCTTAAACCAAACATTTCCAAACCCACTTTTTCCCACACTTAATTCATGAGCACTCTCACTAATCTAAGCTAACCAAGGATTCAAATTAAGGACATTATTGTTTTTAGCTTAGAGTTAATGATGTGCTAAAGTAAAGAACAAAGGGGTATAATAGGCTCAACATTGGTTTGCAAAGGATAATGAAAGGGTAAGGCCATATGGGTATGTAAGCTCAGTGAAACAAAGACCTCAATCATATAAGTGCATGCATACATCAAACCATGGAAATATAGAATTAAGCAAGACAAAGATCACAATTTTAGAGAGAACAACACACACCAAAAATAAAATATTGGTTGATAAAATGCAACCAATCAATTAGGCTCAAAATCTCACTGGTTTTGTGTGTTCGAGCTCTAAACTATGTTCCAAAATAATATTTCTTCAAACAAGTTTAACAAAAATTTTAATTCAAATTAGTGAAATGCTATAAAAAATTTCTTGAAAAAAAATATTACTTCAACCAAGTAGTGGTAAAATATGCACAAAATCAAACAAACATGCAAATGCAACAATGAACTAGGGAAAAAAAATAAAACATTGGTGTTGAGAAGGAAATAACTAACCCACGGAAGTCGGTATCGACCTCCCCACACTTAAAGATTGTACCGTCCTCGGTGCGTGCTAAGATGTGCAAGTGGACGGACTGCTGCAACTGATGCTTTTCTCCAAATATTGTGCAGATAGACTTGTCTGTCTCCCCATGTAAACGTCTTCCGGTTCCCTTCTTGGTGGCCATCCTGAAAGAAAAAGGGAAAAAAAGTAACACAGAAATAAAGATAAGAGAACAAATAAAATATAGTTGGGTTAATGCCAAATAAAGAAGGTCTCAACTACATGGTAGCTACAACATGCAAGTGAGAAAATAGTATAAGCACATGGCATATCAATAGTGCAAAAGTTGCAACAATGGGGAAAAGATAGTAGGTAATGAAAGATAATATAAATTCATGTCAATGCAAAAGGAACACAGGTATCATAAAAGATTGGCATTGACAGATAAATACTGTTATCCAACAGTGTAAAACAAGTCACTAAGCACCAAAATAATACCGGAAAAGATACAACAGCGGAATAAGAACATTTGACACCAATGGAAAAATGATAAACGTAGAAAAGAAAATAAAAATATGCACAAAATTAAAATGCAGTGAATGAAAGTATACAAATGCAATAGGAAAAATAGAATGAAAGAGAATAATGATGAGAAGGTAAAGAAACGAAGAAAAAGAAAGTAAGAAAGGAGGAAGAAAGAAAGAGAAAAGAGAGAGAGAAGGAGAAGAATGAAGTCTGCGAAGCGACGCGTAAGCGTCGTCCACGCTTACGCGTGGGTGAGTAAGAATCCTGGTGACGCGTAAGCGTCGGTCACGCGTACGCGTGACCACTGGTTGTGCTAAACGCACAATACCAGCACCAAGGCAGCACAACTCTCGGCCAAATCACCCATTGACGCCGATCTGGCAATCCACGCGTACGCGTCGCTGATGCTTACGCGTGAGGTGACTAAAATACGAGTGACGCACACGCGTCGCCCACGCATACGCGTAGGTTGGATCGTGCGCAAGGCACCCTTCTTGCACAGCTCCCGCGTGACTTTCTGTAAGGTTTAGCGTCGCATGTGACGCGTGCGCGTAATTCACGCGCACGCGTGGAACGCGCTTTTCTCCCCCCCTTTTTTAATGCAGAATACAAAATGCAGAATGCAGATGACTATGCAGAAATTATGAATGAACATGAATAAAAAATAAAATAAAATAAAACTAAGAACAAAGAGGAAAGAATATACCATGGTGGGTTGTCTCCCAACTAGCACTTTTAGTTAAAGTCCTTGTTATGGCGGCTTGTGCTTGAACTCATCCAGAAATTTCCACCAACGTTTGCAATTCCAATAGCCTCCGGTGTCCCAAACTAGGCACGTAAAGCCTTCGAGCAAGTCAAAACAGGTTTTCAGGCTCTAGGAGTATTGATTGCCAGAATGAATCCCAGGGTCCCAAACCTTGCTTTTGCACCCATCTTCTTGTTGATCATCATTTTTCCAACCGGGTGGCAAGCAATTTGAATTCTTACGGAGACATCCAAACAACTTTCTAGACCCATTCAATTGAGAATTATACCAACCTTGGTACTTCAATTTAGAGCATACAACCATATTGAACCTTGCATGACAATTCCTATTACTAACCATCTCCCGCTTGCTCTTATAGCCACAAAGAGCTCTAAGTTGCTCATCCGTCTCAAGCAAAGCATATTCAAGTGGGCTAATTAAGCTTAGAGATGAAAGATTTACCCACTTGAATGAAGGAATGGATGGTGATGGCTTTGGAAGAGGTGTTTCCAGTGGTTCTTCAAGCTCCACTTCCTTGTACTCCTCTGTAAATTTTTCCAATTCCTGACAAACCTCTTCAATTGCAACCACGTCTTGATCGAAGTCTTCAATTTCTTCCTCATCACTCAAGTCATAAGTTGGAGGTTGAGAAAAGTCTACCTCCACATCATCCTCATATTCACTTGGGGAAGAATCTTCTAGCTCAAAGAGTTCAATTGTGACTGCAAGGTCCTCATTAGGAGAGCCTGGTTCATGATCATCACTACCAAGGAAACTTGCTTCTTGATCTGTTCCTTCCGTTTCTTCATAAGGTACATGCTTTGGGGGTTGTGCACTATCCTCCTTAGCATCGGTTGCAAATTTCTCGACGGGATTCTTTACAATTTCTGATTTCCATGGAGGTTCAGCGTCTCCTAAGTCTTCAACCAATTCTTCTTCTTCGATAATTGCAGCTTCCTCTACTTGTTCCAGTACGAAGTCAAGCTTCTTACTGTCCACCGGAACTTCTAGTGTCTCCTTCGTACAGGGGGCTAATCGATTTATCGCTTGCTCCAATTGATGAAGGGTTGCATGAAATTGGTTCACTGTGCCCTTGAGACAATCCTGTGATTCTTGGTTCGATGGACATGGAAATGGTGCATATGGAAGTGGTGGTTCTTAGGAGTAATTGGGTTGGAATTGGGGTGGATAAGGGTTAGAGGCATATGGAGGTGAATGGTTGTGGTTGGCTTGTGAGTATGGTGGTTCGAAGCTATGTTGAGGAGGTGGTTTATAGGCATATGATGCGGCTTGTTGGTAACTACAAGGGGTCCACCATATCTATCATCTTGGTACGCACCTCGGAATGGCTCTTGACCATAGTAAACTGGTGGAGGTTGGTTGTCACGAGAAGGTCCACCATAGCTATTGTCTTGGCATGCATTGTAGAATGGTCGTTGTCCATGGTATTTTGGAAGGTGTTGTTGCCGAAAGGGTTGATCAGATCCTCGTGGCTCCTTCCATCTTTGATTTGTTTGACCTTGATGCATGCTTCTGTTATAGCTTTCATTCCTTACAACAACATTGGAACCAACCTCAAAGTGACGGGGGTGAGAGCTCATAGTAGCTAATAAAAATTAAAAACTAAAAATAGAAACAGAAATAAATAAACAGCAAAAGAAAATATTTACAATAACCAATAATAAGGCACACAATTGCAATTCTCCGGCAACGGCGCCATTTTGGCGATCGGACTTTTGCTAGTAAAGAATTTTATAAAAATAATCACGTTGTAGGTATAGCTTCTAAACCAACAAAGAATCTTTTCGTACAAAAACTTTGGTTGTCACAAGTAACAAAACCCAATAAAATTTATAACCGAAGTATTTAAACCTCGGGTCGTCTCTCAAGGAATTGCAGGGAAGTATGATTTATTATTGGTTATGGAAAAAGTGTATTTTTGGGGGGTTTTTGAATTAAAGAACAAGTAAATTAAATGGCAAGAAAAATAAATTAATAATTATAAAAACTCTTGGCAAGGTATGAGAACTGAAAATCTCATCCTAGTTATCCTTATCAAGTGTGATGAGAATTATTTAGTGCTCCCACTTAGTTAACCCTTACTAAATAAAGGAAAGTCAAGTGGACCAATCAACTTGATTCGTCAAGTCCTAGTCAACTCCTGTGGAAAGACTAGCTTTAGAGGGATCCAAATCAATCAGCAATTTCCAACTCTCAATCAACCGCTGAGTTTGACAACTCAAGTGTCACCAATTACTTAACCAAAGCCAAAAGGGGAAAATCTAAATTATTTATATCATAAATAGAAGAAAACAATCTTAAATCTAAAATACCTCAAATTATATTAAATAAAGATATCAATTCTAACATGAAGAGTTCATAAGCCAATTTGGCAACATAAGTAATTAGCAAGTGAAATAGAGCAACTAAAGTAATAGAGTAAATAAAAGTAGAAGAGAAACATAAATTAAAGGAACATTGAACCTGGAATGAAGAAATAACCATAAAATAAGAGAACTTCTAATCTTAAAGCCTAAGAGAGAGGAGAGAGCATCTCTCTCTAGAGAACTACATCTAAAACCTAAAGTTGTGAATTATGAATGTTGTATCCATTGTTTCTTATGAATGGATTGATTCCCCCACTTTATAGCCTCTAATATGTATTTTCTGGGCCGAAAACTGGGTCAAAAACAGTCCAGAAATTGCTCCCAGCAATTTCTGATACATACAGGACGCGGTACTGTCACGCGTGAGCGTCGTCCACGCGTGAGCATGGATTGTGAGTTTTCGCTAGGTGACGCATGCGCGTGATCCACGCGTGCGCGTCACCTATCTTTGAAGCGGCTATGACAAATTATATATCGTTGCCAAGCCCCGGATGTTAGCTTTCTAACGCAACTAGAACCGCCTCATTTGGACCTCTGTAGCTCAAGTTATGGTCGATTTAGTACCAAGAGGTCAGGCTGGACAGCTTTAGCAGTTCCTTCAGTTTCTTGTGTTCCTTCCACTTTTGCATGCTTCCTTTCCATCCTCTAAGTCATTTCTGCCCTGTAATCCCTGAAATCACTTAATGCACATATCACGGCATCGAATGGTAATAAGAGAGGATTAATATTAGCAAATATAAGGCCAAGAAGCATGTTTTCAATCATAACACAAAATCTAGAAGAAAAACGTAAAACCATGCAAATTATATAAATAAGTGTGAGTTTAGTAGACAAAATCTACTCAATTAAGCACACGATGTACCACAAAATAGTGATGCATCAATGGGCTTCAGTTGTGGTGGGTCCATAACCTTTTTTTTTTTGGTTTAGGGGTCTATAACCTTTTTAATTTTGCCTGGATGGGATTTGTGCATGTGTATAATAGGGGGATGTTGGACTGTAGGAGTTCTTCGGTATTGCAATTTGACATCCAAATTAGATGGGGGGAGCGAGGGTGGTAATTAATTTTTTTTAGGGATCTTATCTATTATGTTGAATTTCTTTTTATGTTTTGCCATTTTATTAGTTCACTTATTTTATTAAATTATTTTACTAATAGTTGATAAAGTTAAAATCCAATATGCGTATATGCCTAAAGACATAGAGTTGGTTAAGTTCATTTTAGACATGTTCCACAAAATTATAGTTCGAGACAAGTTTTAAGATTTTAGTAGTTTAATCGAATAATATATAATGTTGTTAACTAAATATTTAATATTTATATGTGTTTTACGTTAATATATATGTATTTCATTTATTTAGGAAAATAAGAAAGTAATATCCCAAATTGTTTTTTAATATTTGT
>NC_029793.2:15560161-15562998 GCF_000816755.2 Arachis ipaensis | reverse complement strand
AAAATGATAAATTAGCCTTAAATGTTTTAGAATATTAGATATATTAATATTTAATAAAATAAAGAGTTTAATTTTGATGCACTAACAGTGTAAAGTATTTTATATAGTCAAACAATCACATTCATCTTTTTTGATGATCATTCACACGATCAATAAAAATAGTAGTTATTTTTTATGATGTAGCTAAAACTGCTTTACACTGACAATGCATCAAAATTAAATTCTAAAATAAAAGGATAAATCATATTGTAATACTTTTTAAATGTGACGAATTTCATACCTTTTTACATATTATTTTAGTTTTATGCTTTCTTATATTTAAATTAATTATATATTTTATTATTCATAANNTTTAAATTAATTATATTTTTTATTATTCATAATTATTAATTTAAATATAATTAAATATGTATAAATAAAAATATCAAATATTTTTATTAGTTACATTATAATTTTTTTTATAATTATATGATATTTATTAATATTATTTTTCAATAAATACATATAATTTTGTGCTCACTTATATTTTCCAAACGGAGCTATCATCATTCCAGTATGAGTAAGTCGGCTCCATGGTAGCTTCGTTGCTCCCTCTTACATTGCATAAGAATACCTGTTAGCACCGAATTACTCCAACAGAAATATATTAGAAAATCTGTACACTATAATTTCTCATATTGTAGAATGAGAAAAATTGGTCATGTTTGAAACTAGCACTTCCCCTTTGTGTATGTTATAAACTTATGATAACGAATTCCTTAACTCTCTTGATTCAATCTTCACTAGATTGTTACATATTAGTTGTCCACTTCCGTTACTAGAAGTGGACCGCACGATTTCAATGTAATTTTTTTTATGGAAAAGTCTAGGATCAGTAATTTTTGTGTTTTTTGGCCAATACTTAATCATCAAAATAAAAGTGATTGATCTCTTATTATTAAATGTAATTTTACACCATTAAAAATACTATTAATAACCAATTAATGATTATAAAATATCAAAATTACTGGTCCCTAACATTCTTTTTTTTTTATAAGTTGTGACTTCAGTTGAGTATTTGCCCGTGCCCTTGAGTTTTGGACTTTTAGTTATAAATTGTATTACTTGCATTTTTTATTGAGACTTTTTTTTTTGTTTTTTTTTTCAAAATGGGAAAAAATAAAAAAA
Source organism: Arachis ipaensis (assembly GCF_000816755.2). Taxonomy (NCBI): domain Eukaryota; kingdom Viridiplantae; phylum Streptophyta; class Magnoliopsida; order Fabales; family Fabaceae; genus Arachis; species Arachis ipaensis. The sequence continues at coordinate 15,561,831 of NC_029793.2, read as the reverse complement.
TCTTTTTAAAACAAAATTATCTTATCGAACCATACCATCAATGCTTTAGAAAATTAACATTTTTCCTGTACAGGCATACACATTTATATGCGATACATATACACTCAATTTATTATTATTTTATTTTGCACCTGTTAAACAAATTTATATCATATATTATGTATTATTTATATTAAAAATATTATTTATACACTAAAATTAATCATGAGAGAAATATGTTTTGTATAACTAACTATTCTTGTTTTGTATTTTTTTGGTTATTAAGACTTTAGGTAAGAAGAACTTAGTGTTGAATTAGAAGCAATCCCGTGAGAGAAATATGTTTTGTATAACTAACTATTCTTGTTTTGTATTTTTTTGGTTATTAAGACTTTAGGTAAGAAGAACTTAGTGTTGGATTAGAAGCAATCCCGTGAGAGAAATATGTTTTGTATAACTAACTATTCTTGTTTTGTATTTTTTTGGTTATTAAGACTTTAGGTAAGAAGAACTTAGTGTTGAATTAGAAGCAATCCCATAAGAAAAATATGTTTTGTATAACTAACTATTCTTGTTTTGTAGGTATTTTCTTCTAATTGAGTTATAATATATTCTTTTAGTTGAGCTCTTTTAAAAATATATAGTTATTGTAATCATATTTTTAATTTGAACTTTTTTATTATATATGTGTGTTTGTGTTCGGAGCGAGGTCACGATTTAAAGAGGTGGAGTCAGGAGATTTCAACTTCGTCAAGCGCAGAACCAAGCCGGGTGGACAATCTGCAAGACACTTTGATGCTGAAATCAGTGGTGTGTGAGGTAGAAATATTAATAAGCGAGTTTTTCGTGTGTTTACTTGGTGGTTGTCTCTCCCTTTTAAAAATATTAATAAGTTAATCTTTAAAATAAAACAAAATACTAAAAAATTAATCTTCAATTGATTTATATGAATTATGTACATAATAAAATATGAATGAAACATTTAAAAAAATGAATTTAACTTTTAAAATAAACATTTAAAAAATTATAATTCGGATGGTTATCCCCATCTCTATCTACACCGTTCTCTGACAGAATCGGAACCATTCGGATGGTTATCCCCAACTGCCTCGTGGATCTGGACTTCTTTTCTCTTCTGATGAGAGAACGGATCTGTTTGGAGCGCCGACGGAGGGAGCGCCGAAGCAGGGGTTGGAAGCGCGATGAAGTTCTGGGATAGGGTTAGAGGCGCGACGAAACTCTGGGGTTAGGGTTGGAGGCGCGACCAAGCTGCTCTGGGATTAGAGCTACATTGGAGGCACGATGAAGAAGCAAGGTTAGGGTTGGAGGCGCAATATGATGAAGAAGCTCTGGTATGATGAAGAGTGATGAAAAACGTTTAAGTGTAGGTGTTAATAGTGAAGTATTTTTGCTCAGTATATTAAGCATACCCTATTGGCGCACTTTACAATTGTCACCGTATGACTATTCTATTGTCACGCTTTATAAGCGTGCCTATTGCTCTCAAAGCATAGTACAAAAAAAACGTGATTAAATCTTTAATCAATTGCCATCCTCATAAACGTGGCGACAGACTTTTTTTTGTACTGTATATCTTAGTATCTTATTTAGTTTAAGATAGATATGAATATAAAATAAAAATATTTGCTAAAATATTTTTAATTATTAATTAAAAATATTATTAAAATTTT
>NC_029793.2:15552268-15560119 GCF_000816755.2 Arachis ipaensis | reverse complement strand
TATATCTTTAAAAATTTTTGTCTTTTGAGTCTTCACTTTCTGAAAATAGTAAAGGAATTAAAATTTTATATCACAATTTGGTATTTAGGAGATGCATAGTCATGATCACAATCCACATCCTAAGCCTTAGCTTACATATATTCTGAGACGGTTCCAAGTGTAGAGTTATGGGGGCAAGTACTCCCACTACAATTTGGAATTTTTTTTGAGTAGTATATATAATAATATTTATTTGTCCCCATTAGATTATTAAATGTGACCCTATAATAATTTTTTACTCAATTTTTAGTATTTAATCATCAATTTAAAAATTTCATATTAGATATTCGTTAGAATGATCAATTCTTAGATTTAAACGAAATTAGTGTTTTTTTTTTAAAATAAACTCAAGAATATTATTTATCTTCTTTTAAAATTAGCTTTAATTTTTGCGTAGCAATTGTATTAATTGAATGAACTTTTCTAACTATAAATATCAATAAGAGTCGGTTTCTAATTGTGTTGGAAAGTGAATTTCTAAATAATTGTTTAGTAATATAATATATATATATATATATAAAAAGAGAGAAATTTTGATGGTAGTATTAAGAGAAAAATTATTTAATTTTTTAAAATAGAAAACCTAAAACAATAGAATTTTAAATTATATATTATTATTTAAATTATTATTTTAGTATTGTAATTTATATATTAAATATTTTGAAGGCTAATCATATTTTATAATAATAAAATATAATCATAACAATAATCATGTTATATGTACATAAAAAATAACTATCTGTATAAAATATATATTAAAATATAAAATATACATTAAAAATAAGTTAAATAATACATGTATTTATACACAAATATATAATGGTTAAAAGATAATTTAATATTTAATTTTTTATGTACACATACTATTTTTATTATAAAAATTATTATCATGTTATATAAATTTCGTCCCACTGCCAAAATTTTTTAAATCCGTCACTGCATATATTGTTATTATAAGGTTTAATTACTCTGTTGGTTCCTATAGTTTCATGAAATTTTCAATTAGGTCCTTATACTTTTTTTCTTTTTAATTAGGTTCCTGCACCAAATTTTTTTTTCAATTAAGTCCCTTTTAGTAGTAATTAGCTTAATTTTATAGAGACCCAACTAAAAAAAAAAGAATTGGTACAGGAATCTAAATAAAAGGACAAAAAATTATAGGGACTCAATTAAAAAAAATTTTGGTGCAAGGAGTCAAGGACTCAATTAAAAGAAAAAAAAGTATAAGAACCTAATTAAAAATTTTGTGAAATTATAAGAATCAGCAGAATAATTAAACCTTATTATAATGGTGATACAAATATCATGCCAAGTCATAAGTATGTATAAAAAAAAAATACAAAAAGAAGGTGTCACATAACGTTACTCCAATAAAATCATTCACAAAATAATACAATTAAACCATTCACATTATATATATAATATTGTCAGGATTCACATTATTATTGTTATTATTATTATTGTCCGGCTTCACATTATTCTTGTAAGTTATAATTTAATAAAATGGTTCGCATTATTACTCTATAATCTATCTATAAAAAAAAATTTACGGGTCCAAAAACAGACAAACGTAAAAAAAAAAAAAAAAATCAAGGTTCATCTTTTTCAAAATCCAAACTCATATTCAACAAGTCCCATAAGCACACTGGTATCCTTCCTTAAAGCGTTCCGTTCTACATTCTTATGGACAGTGCGGTTCACTAGTTGAGCCATCCCATTGTATCAGTTATTTGCGATATTTTTGTTTCTCACTGACAACAATTATAAATCTCTATCATCACAGAAGCTACGTGTCAAACTCAAGTTACATTTTACGGAATTTCTTTATATCTGTATAAATTAAGCTCTATATCGTATAATTATCTATAATAAAAAAAAGGGTTAAGTATGATTTTGGTCCCAATGTAAAGGACGAAAATCGATTTCGTCCTCGACTTTTTTTTTTGCTACAAAATAATCCCTAAAGTTTCAGTTTATTTTAAAATCGTCTTTTTTACCAATTTTATTTTTTTAATTGCCAAATTACTCTTCATTAAAAAATTATAAAATAAAATAAAAAAAGAAAGAAAGAAAGGCATCAGAGGGACTGAGGCAGAAAGAGAATCAGGGGAGGGGGAGCGAGAAAGAGAGGGGGGAAAGAAAGAGAATCCGGGGGAGAAGGGAGGGAAGACCGCACCGCCGTACCATCGCACCGCCGCACCACCGCCTGTGATCGGAAGGGGGGGGTGGGGGGAGGGAAGGGAAGAAGGGGGAAAGGAAGCCGCACCGCCGCACTGCCATACGCCGCACCGCTGCACCGCCATCCTGCCGCCTGTGATCCGCCACTGCTTCCTACACTAATAGCAAGAGAGGAGAGAGTAGAGGGAGAGAGAAAGAGAAGAGAGGAACGAAGCCCTCCACAGCGCCGCAACCCCTCCTCCTCCTCCACATCGTCGTTCACCACCGCAACCCCTCCTCCACCACCACCGCCACAACCCTTTCCCTTTGTTTCAATTTGTTATTCTTTTTTCTTTAATTTTTCAGATTTAAAGGATTCTATTGTTGTTGTTGTTGTTGATGCTTCTGGTAGCTTCTGTTTATTTCTTTTATTCCATTATTGTTATTGATGCTTTGGTTGCTTCTGTTTCTGTTGCTTCTGTTTTTGTCTCTACTTTTGGTTTTGTTTTTGATGTTGCTCTAATTCCATTATCCATTGTTACTGTTGTTGTTGTTCTGCTGATTGTTATCCATTGTTGCCTGCTTTTGTTTCTACATTTGTGCATCTGCTTCTACTTCTGGTTAATGTTGAGGAAGAAGAGGGGTGTTGAGGAAGAAGAAAGGAGGGAGGGGTATTTTCGTCCGAAAAACGATTTTAAAACAAACTGAAACTTTGGAGGACCATTTTATAGCAAAAAAAAGGTCGAGAACAAAATTGATTTTCGGCCTCTACGTTGAGGACCAAAATCATACTTAACCCTAAAAAAAATTTTGTTAACTTAGGAACACATCTTATGCATACTATATTAGTGTGTACAGGTTTTGCGGCGTTTTTAGAGCCGCCACAAAACGGTCCAGTTTTTCCGAAACATTCTCCGGCGGTTTGTAACCGCCGCAATCTTTGCAAATTTTCCAATTACTTTGCTCGATTTTCCGGCTGTTCTAAACCGCCGCAAAATTAAGAATTATTAAAAAACAGGAAAATTGAATTTTTATTAAAAAAATCGTGTCATTTTTAATATCAGAACTATTTTGTTTTCTTTTTGTGGCTTTTTAGATTTTTATAATATCTTAAGTGTTAATATATTTTAGACCTTAGAATGTAAAATTGTACAAAAAACAAATAAATTATCTGCAAGCCAAAATAATATTTTCATAAAAATATGAAGAGTACAAATCTCTTGCAAAGAGTTGCATAGTCTAATTTAAAAAAAAAAAATACTTGATTCGATCCAAACACTATCTAATCCTACTATTATTGTTCACTCTTTCATTCCACGGAACTCATCCCTACAGCGATGTCTCCCGGCAGCTCCTCACCCTGCCTTTGAAAAAGATAAATCAGAGCTCTCTCCATCGCCTGCATCTTTTTCTTATATGCTGCTGCCTCGTCTTCCATCGCCTTCCTCTTCAACTTCTCGCTTTCCAATTCTGCCTCCAGTGCACACAACTTCCTCTGGGTCTCCTCTTCTTCGACTCTGTTGCTTGGCGCACGTGAATTCGAACCGAAGAGTTGGGTAGGAGTCGGACCGAAACCCACACCACGTACTCTACCCGGTTTCTCTTTACCAAAAACCTGAGCAATGGAGTCATTTTGAGACAACACTCTAGAAGATTCATCCTGTTGCTCAATCTCCTCAATTCTTTCCTACAGACACAAATTAGCAAATACAATCATAGCATTTATCGGTCTATGTCAATAAAAACTCAGTCAAATATGAGAGAAAGATATATGGTTCGAAAGTAATTTATGTAAAACAACCAAAATAACGCACGTCACATAGGATGTTGCTAACACTATAAAAAGAAATAAGGAATAACTTAAATTGATTTATTTCAATTTAAACCTAACTGTCTCTAAATTACATAGAAGTTTAAACTCTCTAGAAATAACTGAGGTAAAATAGCAAACTTAATAAAAGAAACCAGCGTTGGAAAAAAAATTTTCCGTTGGTCCATTTTGAAGTAGGATTGATAAAAACTCATCTTTCAATACCTTCTTGCTGTTTCCAACCCAAGTCCAAACCATTCAGCAAAGAAAAACAGAACAAAATATAATAGAGAACTAAACTATTAATGTATTTGAAAACATAATTTTACCGAAAATTTATGAGAAGTAGTACTTACACCAATTGCCCTTGCTTCCTCATTCATATAGGAGCCATCATTTTTCTTGTGCACTTTTATCCATAGCTCTCCTCTACCAAGTCTTCTTCCTTGTTCTTCAGACTGTAACAACAACATTTACGCCATTACCGTATTCCACACAATCAAGTAAAATTAAGTCATATAGATAGTCCAAACAGTGAATAACAAGTGGAGTACCTCTTCTTCCATCCGCCGTGCGAAGCTTTTTGAACCGCCAGTGTGGGTATATACTTATTTTGATCGATTAGTCGTGTTCTTCTTGCATTTCTCCTATTGGTCCATAAATGCCAAATTAAAGTCACAATTAGATACTGATTTAATAGCACTTAATGCTACATAAAATACAGCACATTATACCAATGGTATACTGGATTACCTTCGTCTCAGGTTTGGCGCGATATTCTAGGAACTCTCTCCAATGCTCTCGATCAATTCCTGGCAGACGGTGCTCGATATTCTGCTCAAATGTGAATGTTGGCTCGTAGAAGGCATTATACAACCTCAGCCTTGTTTCCTTCCAAGACCTTCCCATGCTTTTCAAATTATATTTCTTGATACTACCTTCACTATCTTCGTCAAAATGAAAAATTTGCTGCACATATAAATGAACAATAAGCAGATTTGTTAATAAAAGAAATTTGTTACAAAGGGAATTTAAATCTTTACAAAGGGATTTAAATTGAAGCAGATTTGAAAATTTTACTGCACATATATTTCATAATACAATTTGTCAATAATTGAACAATAAGCAGATTTGTTACAAAGGGGATTTAAATCTTTACCTTCACACATTCGTTATACACCTTGTTTTTAGTGGTAACCTTGTGCCAACTTTCCTTACCGATAAGAAATTTTGCGTAGTCAGATCCAAGCAGACCAAGCACCCCACTCAGCAGTCCAGCCTCGTCTCCAATTGGCTGCATTTCGTTGTTGAATCTCAGCACGATCCTTCTACCGTTAGGCCGTTCCATAGCCTCCCTCACGCTTAATCTTGCCGGCTTGACTATGCCGTCAGAATCTATAAGCAAAATATAAATCCTTATGTGTGCAAAGGTTGTTGACATTATGCACGAAAAAAATTATTTAACATAGCTCAAATCGATTATAGAAAAATAGAAAAATACGTTACCGATTATCTTAACTGTCCAAAACTCTGTAGTCTTGCGCCTTTTGCGACTCTGAGCTCCAGAAGCACTAAAGTGGTCGTCAACTTCATGATCACGAGATTCTACCTCTGGAGCATTACCCTCCAAAAGGGTCTCCTGGCCTAGCTCCGAGTTGTGAACGCTATTTGCGCTCATTTGTGTAGCAGGCCTAGGTTCACTGCACGGCGGACGAAATGGGCGAGAAGTTGGAGGGATGCCATCACCACCAGCCGGGAGGACTTGAGAATCAGCCTGGTGGGAACCTGAGCCCGAAGGTGGAGCGATTAGAGGTTGCTGACATCCTGGCCCTGATTTTGGCTTTTTCGTGTACCGACCTTTCCTAGCCATCTAAATGCCATAACACCAGTGGACAGGATAACATCAAGTCAAATTAATATCCAATTAAAATAATTTGTTAGTAACCATGATCGAGTTCGAACAGCATTCATCAATAATTATAACAGAAAAAATACTGGAGCAGAAGGTATATACATGTTTCATAATCTCGGTTTATAGTAGTCAATAGTAATGATTTGTTACAAGAATTTAAAAGATGCATTTGAACAATATTGTCCGGCACTTCAGAATAATCAGCAATGTGAAAAACTAAATGATTGACACAGTTATCTGAATGCATTTACAAGCACAATACAAATGCACCAAAATTGGACTACTAAAAATACTACAAGGTCCTGACTAAGAAACCCACCAGCATAGATCTCTATATAAGCATAATTTGTCTGACCAATATATAAGTTACAAATATATTAGCTTTTCAGAAATAGCTAAATCTTGAAAAGTTAAATAACGAAATCTAATAGAAAAAATGCCCCTATATGACCTAATTAATCATTAAAACTATAGTATACATGGACCAAATTTTCTATTCTTATTGTCGTGTAGCATTATATCATACCACTAAAACAATAGTACTCACTCTTTTGGAACTGCCGAAATCCATTCTTCTTCAGTAAGCAACCTTATTTACAAATGTTCCATTTTAGTAAAAACAGAAAAAAGAAAAAAACAAGCATACTTTGATTATATAAAAAATAAAATAATGTTTCACCCATGACTCTATTCTTGATTTGTTCATTACCAAAGTCCAAACACAAATAACTTTTAATAATGTGTACCAATGGTAACGTGTAAACAGGGGAGAAGTTACAACACATAACACGCTTATGTGCTAACCAAGTAACTATTCGAATTTTATTGTGTATATAATAATTGGTTAATAACAAATTTTTAACCTATAACTGTGTGTTCTTAATTCCCAAAATCTCTACCCTTCATCCTTTCTTCTCAATTAAATTAAACTCCCAAGCATACCCTAAGTTGATAAAAATGGCATATATGATAAATCAAGTTGTAGACGGCATACATGCAAGCTTATGATGATCCCAAGTTCATCAAAACATATTAAATTTGGAATCTTCATGGGTACATGAGAAGCAAGATAATCACAGTAGTAGTAATGAACCTATACTCCACCTCTCATCCTAAATTGTGAAAGTAAACACACCACCTGTTTCCCAACAACTATTGATAGATAGCAAGAAGCAATCACATTAGAACATCACAAATGTATTTGAAAGAAATTGGGGTGGTTACCGGGATAGAGAGGGCGGCAGGTGCTGGAACTTGAAATGATAGAGAGAGCAGGGTGACCGGCAGGTTCTGAAACCTGAAAATCAAGGATGTTGATGAGCAGTACTCTTCGTCAACAACAAAGACAAAGCAGAATACTGAGCTAGGGCTTCGTGGGTTATAAGACCATCTCCAATAGGGAACTCATTCCAGTTCCTATCTATGGCCCACCTGTCATAAAAAGTAACTCCACATCAGCTTTTGCGTCATAAACAGTAAATAGGAACTCAAAGCATCTCTCTCTTCTCCATTAGGAGGAACTAACTTTAATCCCTCCTATTTAACTAATTAACATTATATATAATTATTTATTTTTTAACTAACTTGCTAAATGGCAAGTGTTGATTGTTTCACTGGAGTCCCTATTCAGAGGGACTCTCCTTCCTTGGAATTCGTGTGGAAACTCCCTTTCTTCCTACTCCAACACATAAGCCTTCTTTCCTTCTGACCCAACAGTAACTGGATTTCAATTTTTTCTCCCGTTGGAGATGCTCTAACGTGTATAAGGAGTGAGGAGAAGGGGTAGGGCGCAGTAGCTGGGTTTTTTTGAAATTGGGTAGAACCAGATCCACTATTTGTTATATAATGAGATAATATTGCCCAAATAAAAAGAAAAAAATAAGTGAGATGCGGGAATGATTATAGCTAGAGAAAACTGAAACAATAAAAATAT
>NC_029793.2:15536209-15552077 GCF_000816755.2 Arachis ipaensis | reverse complement strand
CAAGAATTTTTTTAATTTTGGGTAAATTATAATTTTACCAAAATTTCCGTTAATAATTTTTTTGTATTTTATTATTAATTCTTCAATATCTATAAATAAATTTTGATTATTATATATATTAACAGTTTTCAAATTTTTGTATTTAATGCTAAAATAATATATTTTACTATGGACTTGTTGTCCATTTTAGGATCTATCCCATAATTTACAACATCCCTATTATCCTGGTTCTTGATCCAAATTTCTTTCCATCCATTTCTATCACATCTATCTTCACTATGGTTATGATATTTCAGTGGAGGAGAAGCTTTTCCCAATTTTGCCGTAGTTCATGGTGCAGCTGGTTGCTATTTTTCTATTTTGTAAAGAATTTGCCATTCTATCTATTTGCTCATACTGTATCATTTGTAGCATTTAACAAGATTAGCACTTAAATTTTCCACTAGTTATTATTCCCATTTAATTGTTTGCAAGGACTTTGCACTTAAACATATGCATTCAACACCGTGAAATTGAAATAGTGACAATTTCATGGCAATTGAAACCTTTATTTTTTTTTTTTGTATCTTGAATGATACACGTGCAGCAAAGATATTATGCAGTGCCTGGAAAATCAAATTGGGCTTGTTGATCATTTGGCATAATTTCATTGCCAACAACAATGTAACTGAATTTGTCCCAAAAAATTTATATTAATCAGCATCTTGAAGTAGCCAAAAAAAAATGCAGAAATAGGTAAAATAGTAGACTAATGGTCTTCAATGCAGCATACTAAATTACTAACAATCCCTAAAAACAATATGAAGAGTTATAAAGTCACAACAACTACAAAACACAAGTTTTGGGCATCCTATAAATTTGAAACCAAAATTTTCAATTATACTATTGCAATATCCTCAAGGGTTCAGGTATCGTGTCGCCCACATAGCTAGGTGCCAATCATTCTTCTTATCAGGAGACATTCCACTATATGGATATTTATTCTCATCCGGCGTTTTATTGAGGTCATATGACAGCATCGAACCCTTTTGTCCAGCAGAATCAGCCTCTTCAAAGTTATCGGAGGAGACAACAGCCTCTTTCTCCACTGAATCCGGAACCACCTCCCCCGTTTCTACCGATGCCTCCTGAATCTGGGATCAAGCTAACCCTGAGAGGTACATCATAGCCAAATATAAGCACAGAATATCCAAAATTAGTGTATGAACATAATCATACTAATTCAACAACCAAAAAGTTGATAATCTTACGTTCCCATAGTCGTTCAAGTCCATGTTCTATGAGTTTGAATTCCTCTCGTGCTGCAATATCCAGTTCAACAACAAAAGTATTTTCATAGCGTACCTGCACAACATACCACCAAGATAATGTAGAAAAACTTTTTGCAAAAACCTGAGCTAACCATCTGTCCCATGCCCTTTCTGCATATACACAGTGTGCTGCCTGCCTATAGTGCAATAATGTTGCCTTGCGGGAGCTTTTCAACCAGAACCCCAAAACAAGAAAACCATAGATTCACAATGCAACAAATCCCCAAAAAGTAAAACGATAAAGAAAAGGAAAACTTTAATCAGTTCAAAAAATAGCCTTAATCTCATGCTTAGCTGCATGTTCCAAAACATAGCCATACCAATTGAAGAAAGTTCAGAAAAGAAATGCAGCACATAGCTCAAAGATCACAAAAACCAAAAGCTCAATCAGTAAACATCCCAATCTCCAGTAACCATTGTAGTGCCACAAACTAACGTCAAGAGCAACCTTCCCCCAGGTACTGCAGCACCTCAACCCTGTACTACTAAACCAACGCAGGAAAGAACTGCCTCATTGCCACTAAAATTGCAGCCCCTTACTGCCAGATCACTACATGCTGCTGCAAGCCACCACTTCTCTTTCATATATCATCATACCATATATGAATATGTAACAGCTACATTCAATCTGCTCCAATCTGCATGCCAGCACTGTTGCATTAGAGTAGCTAAAAGGCTGCTGGTTGTGCATGGTTTCGGTGGCAGAAGTGGAGCTGTCCAGACCACTGATGTGTGGTTGGATGAGAACTCTTTCCTCCTCGAGCAAATCTTTTCTTCCTCCACATTTCATCCCCTCCATTTATTCTTGTTCGATCCCATTACTTTCACAACTTATAGATTTTATCCAGAAGAGAATGCCCTTCTTGTTGCAACTTAGTAATTCTTTTATGGATACGGATATACCTTCCTAAATATCTTTCTAATACTTTTCCTTATAGTTAACACAACCCTTCTAAAACTTTTTGCAAGAGGGTTTATATTATATGATTGAGTACGACTATAGGGTCTTTATTATATGCTATTTTCTTCTAGTAAACATATCTCATCAAGTTTATCTTGCTATACAAAATACAATTAAACTACCCAGCCTCAAAAGTGATTCGCCTTAATGACTCAAATTTATTAACTCTAGAAAGCAAATATCATGGTTCAGTTTTATATACTTTAGATAAATAGCAAGGAAAATTTAAACAATTTTACCTTCACCTCGTCAAGTATTTCTTGTGATAACCATGTTTCCGTACTTGTTATAAACTCAAACCTAAATTTAGCCCGGTACTTTCGGTCCCAATGAAGCATTTCCTAAAATTTAAACATAACCATGTGAATATGGGTTTCATTCACGAATAAGAAAAGGATTTACAAAATTAAATCGGGCAGCGGCAAACAAACCCTCATCATTGATCCCGGGGCATAACGAATGGCTCGAAAGAGGTGACTGTGTCCAGAGAAGGCATCCAACCATGATTGTATACGGGACTCTTTGAATCACAACTGCCTTGCAAATGAGATTGCATCCTCCAACGAAGAGAAAGGAGACGCATCTATCATCTTCTCTGCGAACCAACGGCTTCTGGAAATGAGAAAGAAGTCTCTGCTCTCCAATTTTCCTGAAAGTCAACGGATATATAAAGAATGTCCAAGGACAGTATAAAAACGTGATCGTAGGAAGACTTGAAGGAGAGGGTACAACATTGTGAAGACCCAACTAGATAAGAGAATTTTATATGAAAGGATAAATTTTAAAGAATCTAAGAAAACTCATTCCATTCAACCTACTGTCTAATGGTATACTGTCTAATGATATGACTAAAATACACTCCACTAAATACAACTTAGTATTTTAGGAATCGGCTGCCTCATCACAATCTTCAACCCCGTCGGTAATGGTCTCCTCTAAGTCGCCGTCTCTTGTCAACCGCAGGCCTTCGACATCAAATTCAGGCAAGCTAGTCATACAGGATTGTGGATGAAGGTCGACCTCACAATGTTCATAATCTTCGCCCATGTCAAACAAATCTCTTGGCTTCACACGGACTACTACACTCCATCCGCTCTCCACCTCATCCTTCACGTAGAACACAAGGCGCGCCTCAGATGCCAAGATGTACGGCTCATCGTCTTCATGTTCACCGGTGTGAATCGGCATGGCAAAATTGACACAGGTGTGGCCCAAAACGTCTTGTCGGATGCCTCTCCCCGACGTGGTATCTGCCCAAAGACACTTGAACAAGACTACAGTGAATTGACCACTGTAATTAAGCTCAATGATGTCTACTAATCTCCCGTAATACGAGACACCGCCAACAGCAACATTGGCATCCCGTTTACTTGCATAACTTCTAGTATCCGAAGTGACATAAACTCCGCTATTCTGTGTTTTCATCCCTTCCTCCCTTGACATGGTCCTAAATTTAAATCCATTGACGTTGTACGCCTGATAGCGTTTGGCCTGAGCAATTGGACCGTAGGCGAGCCACTGCAACTCGTTCGAATGATTGGTGCTTCCAAATGGGACCTGGCATTGAAACATTAGATGCAAGAAAGCACCAAAGGGTAGTAGGATCCTCGGATTTTAGAGATTACCTCATGCCTGAGCCAGTTTGAAAATCCTCTGTGCACAACACTATCTATGTGAGACTGGGACCTTGTTTTACTTCGCAGTTTTCTCTTTGTGATGGCTCTGTACTCACTGTGCACACAAAAGGATACTTCAAGTTTAGTACCATCAATACCAAATTGGCTCATTGTATAATTTTAGAGCCTAAGCTCTGTACGTACTCTAAGAATTTCTCTGCAGCAATGCAGTTAACCAGTACATGACGATGTGCTTGAAGCTTTTCGGTTGGACTTAGTGTGAAAAATGAAGCTGCCCCGACTGCCTTTCCAACCTCTGGGAACATGTTGGCAATCTCGCTCGGCGGAGCATCACTCGGACGGTCGTCAACGCGGTTGATCCTAGTCTCGACGTTATCTAGGTATCTTGAACAGAATGTGAGAATCTCCTCGGATAGGTAGCCCTCTGCAATCGATCCTTCCGGTTGTGCCCTGTTACGCACGTACTGCTTGAGACGACATAGGTACCTTCGAGAACATAACATAAATTACTAGGTGACATATATCCTAATAAAACAGGCCGAGAAAGCCTAAGTAGATCTTTACCTCTCGATTGGGTACATCCACCGGTAGTGCACTGGGCCACCGAGACGTACCTCCTTGACCAAATGCACCGTTAGATGAACCATAACTGTGAAGAAGGAAGGTGGAAATATCATCTCCATGTGGCACAGAGTATGGACCACACGATCCTGAAGGAGAGGAAGTTGTTGAGGATCTATGGATTTACTACATATTAGTCGGAAAAAGGCTGATAAATCAGCCAAGACGGCGGAAACTAGGGTGGGCAATACGTATTTTGACGCAATTGGCAACAGATGTTCCATTAGAACATGGCAGTCATGACTCTTCAAACTAAATAACTTGCGCTGTTTTAAGTCAACACAGCGAGAGATGTTGCTAGAGTACCCGTCTGGAAAGACCACATTCTTGATGGTCCTAAGAAAGACATCCTTCTGTGGGTTCGACATGGTAAAGACTGCAGCGGGATACTTTCCACCTTCAAGTGACCACATATCATGCCTGATTCCCATCAACTGGAGATCTTTACGAGCTTTTAGGTGGTCTTTGGATTTACCACTCTCGTTCAACATGGTGAATACAATGTTGTCGCACACATTCTTCTCTATGTGCATGACGTCAAGGTTGTGACGTAATTCGTTGTTCTCCCAGTATGGCAAATCAAAGAATACACTCCTCTTCTTCCAGGGTGACTCGTCTTGCAGCACGGTCTAATGTTCGCGTCTTCTTTTACCCCCCACCGCTTGCACCTTGCCCTGTGAGACGGGCACACCCTCCAATTGTCTCATGACATCCCTGCCAGTCAATTTGGTAGGTGGGGATCTATCCTCTACTTTACCATCAAATCTAATCCGGTCTTGTCTATATCTGTGATCGCGATTCAAGAAGCGACGATGACCCATATAACACCATTTCTGACTGAAGGTGAGTCGCCTAGTCTCAGCGTCCAAATTACACGTGGGGCAAGCTCTCCCGCCGTACGTATTCCAACCAGATAAATTGCCCAAGCTAGGAAAATCGCTGATAGTCCACATCAACGCTGCACGCATCTTGAATGTTTTCTTCTCACTGGCGTCGTAGGTATCAATACCGGCCCACAACTGCTTCAACTCATCGATCAGGGGCTACAGGTATACATCTATGTCATTGCCAGGCATTTTAGGACCGGAAATAATCATAGAGAGTATAAAGTTGGTTTGTTTCATGCAAATCCATGGGGGTAAGTTGTATGGAATAAGAATCACTGGCCATATTGAGTACTTTGAACTGAGGTTTCCATAAGGATTGAAGCCATCACTGGCCAAGGCTAAGCGAACACTGCGCGGATCGCAGGAAAATTCAGTATATCTCATGTCGAATGCTTTCCAACCCTCGCCGTCTCTGGGATGCCTCAAGAAACCGTCAGAGTTGGTGCCTCTCTTGTGCCACAACATGTCCACAGTTGTCTTGCTGGACATAAATAATCGCTGCAACCGTGGAATCAGAGGAAAATAACGAAGAACTTTCGCCGCCTGAGGTTTACCATTCTTCTTGACAACGGCGTTGATCCTTACTAAAGAATTCTTCCTGGTCTTTTGCTTCCACCTCGATGCTCCACACCATTTGCATCTAGAAAGACCGTGGTCGGAACCCTGGTATAGCATGCAGTCATTTGGACATGCATCTATCTTCTTGTACTCAATACCCAGCTTCCTTATGATCCTCTTAGCATCGTGCAAGGTCTTCAAAATCTGTGCATGCTCAAAGGCATCCCCCAATAGCTCTAGAATCAGTCCGAAAGCCTTGTTGCTCACTCCGCACATGCACTTTATATGGTACAACCTGACCAAGAATGACAGCTTCGAAAATCTAGAACATCCCGGATATAATTCCCGCTCGCCGTCCTTTAGCAAGTCTTGAAAGGCACGAGCCTCGTGACTAGGTTCATCAGATAAGTACGGCAACCCATCCGCAACGGCTCTAGCATGCCCATCCATGGAATCTTCATCCTCATTCTGTAGTCCCGGCAAATTGAATGCGTCGTGGATCATGTCACGCATTTGATCTCCTGAATTTATAGTGGAATCTAGTTCTTCCCTACCGCTGGGTCTCTCGTCTACGATCCTCTCACCGTGATGTAACCAAAAGGTATAGTTAGGGGGAAATGGTTTCATCAGAAGATGATCGTATGCAGCTTCTCTAGTTTGGAAAAACCGGAACCCACACAGAGGGCATGGACAATGTATCATCCCATCGGATGATGCATTGTCAAATGCAAAGTCAAGGAATCTATTCAGTCCATTCCTATATTCTATACTACCCCGTGGCTTTGTAATCCAGCTCTTATCAATGTCTAAATAAATGAATTAGCACATACAAATAGATTATTAATAAAAAAAAGACATGGAACTAAAAAAAAAGGGGGTGTGTGTTAGGAGAACCAATAACAGTTGATCACAATTATGATATGAGAGAGTACCATACGTAATAAACTCGACAATATATTACAAGCAATACCATGTAGGGAGCGACGGAATAATTCAAAAGAGAAATAGAAACAAAATTACTTGCATCCCGGATAACATGAAGCTCACGAAAGGTATTGGAAAAGAGGCTTACTCATTGCAAAATTCTGTGCTTTCTTAAAAGATTACTGGTAGAAAGAATTGCTGGTTCCAAGTCCAGAAAAAGAAAAGACAAAGAAAAGCTTCCTTAAAAATTGAAAAAGAAAATAAGAATAAATTTTAAATTTTAAAAATAAATAAGTCAATGAATATAACTAAAAAATCATAATGTACAATGAATAAAATATACAAAATATCTTAGAAATGAAAGACATAATAGAATTGAAATTTAGAATTAAAAAATAATTAAAAAAAAGCTAGGTGGACAATTATAACAGATAGAGGATAGGATCTTAAAATTGTAGATATATTATGCCTTGTATGCTTATAAGAAAGTCAAATTATAGTTCCCATGTCCTGTCTTCGACCGTGTAAATAGCATAAATTAGTTTAGTGAAAAAAATAAATTATTAACCCTTCATTCAAGAATATTTTCTGAAAAGATATATGGATAATATTCTCTAAAAAACAAAGAATCCATGATTAAAGCATTGAAAACATTATTCAGTTAGATACATTTAAATCTGCTTCTCATGGACCATCATTAGTTCATGACTCTTATATCACCAAACAAAACGGCATCTTCATGAAAGACCATACACAGTATAAAAACAAAACCAAACAAATGATATAAATCATAAAAGAAAAAAAAATGCCAATAGTATTCAGTAATGATTTTATATGATAAGAATCATAACTATTTTATTACTGATTATGCTGCACAAAAATAACTTAAAATTTAGAAGTTTGGTTTATGTTATAATATGAAACCATTCTAGCAATTTTAATTTTTTTTTCTTCAATTTTTTTCTCCCTATTCTAAGAAAGTGAATGAATACACAAGCTTCTCATCAAGATACTTTGTTTAGAACCATGCCTGATCCATCATTCAAGAATCAATTAATGGAGACATCAAACACACAAGGTTTGTCTATGAATTTGCTTCGAATCCAGTTGCAATTATTGATCTTACAATATAAGAGCATGACCAAATCCAATAATCCAAACAAATTTGTGATGGATCAGCATGAAAGTATTATGTACATCAATTAATGACTCTATTGCTTTCTGTTACGCCAGCAAGATTCAATGCTTAATTTCCCTTTAATTTGATCTTTGTGTTACTTTCAAATTGATACTGTCACCTTATTTAAGAGATATTATTCTCAATATTGACTAGATCTTGTCAACTTGAGATGTGACCGTTTGAAAAGATCAAATTGAAAGTAGCATTCCTCCTAGTTAGCCATAGTCAATGCAATCAGGAAATTATTATCAACAAGGTCCAAGAACTTGCATCCTAATAATTAAAACTAGATTAATCCAGATATTATTATCGTCAGAACTTGCATCCTAATTAAAACTAGATTAGTTTAGGATTCCATATAAGATTATTTAATTAATAATACAATAAAAACAAGAGTAAATACTACATAATCAATCCAACCATGACCATATACTTGTTATATAATGAATGTTAACATAGTTAAATCAATAAACTTTGCCCTCTGTAACCAGCAAGTATATTGAATTAGATATGTAGAGTTACATCATAACTGTGTTATGCCTATTGCTCAGAGCAAATGAATCAACAGGAGTTTAAGAAAATGGTGCATCAAAAGAGGTGAATTGCAGAAAGGGAGCTAGTGACTATTTAAATCAACTTCTCTACTACTATATAAAGGTGTTGGCTACTTGGCAGAGTTTAACTGCCATGCCTTGCCATTGCACTGAAAGGGAGCTATTAACCAGCAAGTATCTTACATTTTCTACTTGTTAAGAATCTATTGCAAAATTTATATAACATCAGAATATAATTAAAAAATTTTAAACTACAGAAATTTTGTTTTAAAATTTTGATAATACTGTACGAACATATAACTTAATTAAATCTTATAGTCAAATTTCCAGTTACTTGATTGAAAGATCACTTCAAATCAAGCTTTAACATCATGAATCTATATTTATTTTCCCAATTTCAATCTTTCTTTAATGACTTTGTTATTAGCTATGTTCTTCTGTTTATGCAAAGTTCTTCAGGAGATTAAACATCAACTGAAAATCTCCATTGCAAGTTCGTACACATACAAGCAGCAAACAAATCTCACTTTTCTTGTTTTATTACCACTTTTAATTCTTCAAAATGAAAATAAAAACACCAACATGATCAAACAACAATACGGTTTCTCATCATCATCCACTTCTTCAGTTTTGCCATTGATGATTGATAGTAAGAAAAAGGGGAGGAAAAAAGCAACAATGAACAATCAATTGAGAAGAACAGAATCTATAAAATTAAAACAATAGAATGGTATCAACATGCTCTTCTGATCACTCAAACCCCTCAATCTTGTTTCTCAACTCCACACTCATCACACAATGGTATCAATATTTTAATGAAAATAACTAGTGTGCGTGCGTGTTTTTCTTTTAATCAATTTTTCGAAAAAAAAAACTGAAGTCTATAATCTTTTTGGAACAAGGATCGAAGCATCATGGAAAGAAAGAAAACCAATGGAATCAACTACAATTAGTTTCGAATTTAGAACATAAAATTGAAGTTTTTTTGCTAACAGTTTTTAGAGTTTTTATGAAACTATAGTTTCTCACAGTAGATTGATCAGATTCTTGGTAATAAGATATAGATATAGCTAAGAAGATCAAGAGATACAGAAGAAATACAAAGTGAAAAGCTGGTGTGCGTGTGGAAAACCTTATTCCCAATTCTTTGTATAGGGAATCCTTATCCCCAATTTGTATTATCTTCTCATCTTAATGAAATTATCTCTTTTTTCCAATCCAAAAAGAAAACAAAAAATGCAAGATCTATAAAGCTTCATCTTATCCAAGTTCATAACAATACATCTTAGCCACTCATTCGAATCACAAGAGGACAATGATCAAGTACTATGTCATCATATTTGTTATTACATCTCCATATAATTTATAAATTACCAATGTCTTGTACTTTACATGATAAAGTTATCAATACACAAAAGTTTCAGATTAGAGAATGCAGAGTTCCTCACTTTCTCCTGTGGAGGAGAGATGCAAACCAAAGAAACACATTCTTGGGTACTTAAAAAAACAGGAACAAGATGCAAGAGAGATGCAAACCAAGGAAAGTCATCCCTATAATAATGATAACGACCCTTTTTTGATTTATCTACTCTAACTATCACTTTCAATGCAAAGCACCCATTAAATCAAAAAAACGGGTACCTTCTAAATCCAATCACTCAAGAGCAGTAATTAACCCCAATAAAAGACAGATAAAATCAATTTTTTTTTTCAAAATTCTAACCAAGAATGAAAACAGTAAGAAAAGATCAGAGTGTCATGACTAACCAGTGACAGGGGAGAGGTCGCGATGGGAACTGCGCGACTAGACAGGAGAGAATATGAGTTTCAGGAATTGTGGATGACAGAGGAAAGCTTGAAAGATTGGGGGTTTCTGTAAAATTGGGGAATTCGATTAATGGTTGTAACAGGACAAGGGAAATTGCCAAATTAAATTGTGATCAGATCCTCACCTGGGTGGGTTCTTCCGCTGATGAATCGGGGCTCTACGCCTGCTCGTTTGGCGCGCTACCAAAAACACCAGACGCGGACTTCTGAACAATTGGGGGGAATCAAATGCTGGAAGTACGAAACGAGGGGAATTAAAACAATGAATTGAAACCTACTTAGTTGCGTTTCTTGAGGTAATCGCCAGGTATTGTTGCGAAACGAAGGGTGGGCGTGTTTCGCGCCTCTGCTCCTGCTTCTCTTCGCGCCAAGAAGGCTTGCCAAATCGAGCGGGCCTGAGGATATATACCCCGAATGAGCGGCGGTTTTCACTGCTGGGCCGCTATCTAGGGGTGTTTTGCGGCCTCGGTAGAGACCACCACTCACCTGTGCCGCTATCCTTCGAATGAGCAGCGGTTGTGGCCAATGCCACTATTTAGTCGCAGCTATCGTCCGCCTCTGCCGTAGTGTAAACTCATTCTAAAACGTAAGCAAAATAAATTAATTTTCTAGGCGACCCAATGTAGATCCATGATTTATACAACAATCAAACAAAGCATGAAACTTGTGAATTGTGATAAAAAGGGAATAAAAAAGTAGGGCCCATACCATGCTAGCTTGCTTGCCTCCATTGCATCTTAACTAAACATGGACCTAAGGAGACTAATTCCGATTCCAAGCTGGATAGATAGAAAACCTATCCGGATCTCATGGAATTAATTTCAACCCGCACCCAAAGTCCTCTTTTAGTCTTTTTGGGTCTTCTCTCTCCCAACAAGCAAGCATATACGCCAGCAATGGAGAACGGCGTATATGCTTTTAAATTTTTGTTTTTAAATTTTAGAGTGTGATACTACGTGTCGTGGAAGCAAAATTATAAGTACTGTGTTTTGTGTTTTAATACTTTTGATAATGTGAAATTACAAGTGAAATTATAGAAAACAGTAATAACAATTCCAACAAATGGCTGGCGTTCTAGAAATTAAAAGTTGAAAACAGTAATAACAATTCCAACTTACACTATCAGTTTTTTAGATTTTAGTCTAACAGAGGAGACTTTGGTATAAAATTGTTGTAGTTATTTGAATTTTTTCTATGCACTCTATCTCATTTTGCCAAATCTTTTTTTTTTTGTGGATAGACAATATTTCCATCAATCAAAGCAGTTTTTATTTTTAATAAATTGTTCTTATTGTCTACTAATTATTGGTATTAAGCTAGATATTGCTAAATAAATTAAAAAGAGACATAAACAATTACATAACTATATTGCTTTTTTTGTGAAAAGATTGCACAAATAAGTCCAATTAGAGTCGTACCTATTAACCACATTATTCACGTCCTTATTACAGCCATCGCAGAAGTATGTATCCGCATTAGCTTCTGCCTTCACGCTGCAAACACAAGATTTATACCACCTACTTAGAACATGTTCAACATCAAGAACAGTGGCCAGAACAACATAGAATCCAACCTATATAGGAATAATTTGAAAGTCAAAAAAACAAACAATGAACCAAACATAAAAAAGTAGTTTTCTATAAGGTACTCACATCCGCAGCCGCACGTAACTCTTTTATTGTCTTCCTCTCAGTGGAATATAAAACTTCATCTTCATTAACATACACCGGTTTGCCAGAAAGTACAGACAGGTATTGCGAGATTTTTCTATAGTACACGCTACTTATCAATCACAACGCCAGAAAAATACAGTCAATATGCACAACCATAAATAATTCACAATATTGGTACAATAATTCACCCATCTTATTTAGCCTTGCAATATCCATTGTTCTTTCCATATGGGGAGGATGGATTTCGTTTGGGTATTGCAACATCAGATTCTATCTCCGCTAGGCCTACAAAGAAAAACAAAACAATCACTTTGCGACAATTCTTTGCTTTTCAACTACGTACAGAAAAGGACGGGTGAATCTCCGTTAATTCTGAGATCAAAGAGATTATTCCAAAAGTTTTTGGTAGATGCCTACACAATGGTAAAATCAAAGAGGTTAAAATCCTTTACGTGTAAACAACCACAGTTGAGAGTTGATAAATACAAATGTTTGCATGAAAGTCTTATAAACGGGGATGTAGATGCTGCAAGGCTTGGCAAAAGAATCATTCTTCCCATTACTTTTAACGGTGGACCTAGGTACATGATGAATAATTGTAAAGATGCATTTGCAATTTGCAGATATGCAGGATATCCTAGCTATTTTATCACTATGACCTGTAACCCTGAATGAGATGAGATAAAAAGAGAAGTGACTCCCATTAGATTAAAGGCAGAAGATCGCCCTGATATATTGCGTCGAGTTTTCAAGATCAAACTTGATGGTTTGATTGATGACCTAAAAAAAGGAAAAATCTTTGGAAAAATTTTGGGATGCAAGTCTGTGTTTATGCAACACCTTATTAAAATCTTATGTTGTAATATTTTGCTCATTTGTCTTTTTCAATTTTCAGATGTTTGCACTATAGAGTTTCAAAAGAGAGGGCTTCTGCATGCACATATCCTTTTATTCATGAGTAATGAGTTCAAGCCCAAAACACCAGATGACATAGACAAACATATAACAGCTGAGATTCCTGATGAAAATGAAAGGTCAAATCTACATGGAACTGTTCAAAATTACATGGTACATGGTCCATGTGGTCCATACAATAAGAATTCACCTTGCATGAAGAATGGATCATGTTCAAAGTTTTATCCCAAAGAGTTTAGACAGCGAACACTCATTGATGAAGCCGGATTTTCCAAATACAGGCATACTGATAACGGTCAAACAGTGAAGAAAAGGGGAATATGTACTAGACAATAAGTTCAATGTTCCTTATAATCCATAGTTGTTGCTCAAGTTCGGGTGCCACATAAATATGGAATACACATGCCAAACAAGTTCTATTAAGTATTTGTTTAAGTATGTACACAAGGGCAATGACCGTGTAACAACTACCCTATACAACACTGGTGATCCGTCAGAAGTCACACAAGTTGTTGACGAAATTAGGAATTACTACGATTGTAGGTACTTTCGGCATGTGAGGCAGTCTGGTTTATTTGGATATGAAATCCAAGAGAAAGAACCATTTGTGATTAGACTTCCATTCCATTTGGAGGATGAGCAACCTGTGGTTTATAGTGAAACTTCTAATGTGAATGATATCGTCAAAAGAGCAATATCTCAAGTCCATGTTTTTGAGATGGATGGCGACGAACATGTCCGGATATCCCTATACTCGAAGTCTGACTTATGCTGAGTTTCTAACCAAGTTTGTTTGGAAGGACGATGCTTTAAAGTGGTTTCCTTGAAAGCAAGGCTTCGCAATTGGAAGGTTGACTCATGTACCTGTAGGTAATGACGAGTTTATATTCAATTTTGATCTTATTTATTTGATGATTTAAATTTAAAATCTTAAAAGCATGTACCCTACGTCCATTTTATTGGATTTATCTACACTAGAAAATAAATGTTCAAATAACTTTATCTCATGTTGGATTGTACTTGCCCAAAACAGTTTTTACACATAGCCAATTATATGTGGCACTTTCAAGAGTTGAGAGCAAGAGAGATTTAAAAGTTTTACTTATGAATCACGTAGGAATGTCTGCAAATTCAACCATCAATATTGTTTATAGAGAAGTCTTTGAAAAAATAGGATTCTAATATAAATATTTTAATTTTATTTTAAATTCTGTATTAATGTATAATTATTTTACTTAAAAAAGTGTAAAATAATTATTATTCACTATTTTTAAGTTAAATTTTAATTTTGATAATAATTTTATAAATTTCTTAACAAAATAATTATTTTGTGTTTTTTTTAAATATCTAAACAAATAATTTTTTTTTTACTTTTATAAATTTTTCCGTGCTTAGCACGGGTTCATACACTAGTTCAAAATAAAGCTAAAAGCCTAAAAAATATATATTATTCGACAGCTACATTTTAACTTAATGATCTTATTAATTATACATTAATAAAATTTTAATTCAACTAAATATATCGCACTAGACAACTAAAATGTTTAACTTTGCAGTTGTTGATAAATTTTAACCCAACTATTAACTATTTTATACAACGCTAATAAAATTTTTTAGTACAACTGAGTATTATACAGAATTTAGTTTTTGTTTGAGTTATAATCTAAAAGTATTATTTATTATTAGTATATTTTTTAACTTAACTATTTTATTTTTTTGTGTTAGTGATACTGGGAGTCAGTAAAAATAAAAATTAATTTAAAAATTGAAAAAAAATAAATTTAAAAATAACATAACCAAAAATAATAGTAGTAATATATAAATTGAGGTAACAATTTAAATTTCTCTAAAATTAATCTAATTGAATGCTAATATTAGAATTAAACTATTTAAATAATATTTAAACTATTCTAGACCTTAGACACATATAGATTAAAGTCATTCTCGTAATGATAACCAATTAAAATAATGTTATTAGCTTGAACATTTAGAATTCTGCAAATTCAGACTATTCTCTTGTTAAATAAGCTTCATCATCCGCTATCTATGTACTATGACAAGGTATAAAATAGCCACAGCGAGAAATTAAATTGATCTTTTTTCGCATAAATAGCATTGCATTGACGCACCAGAAAACTCGTAGTTTTGGGGAGAAAAATCACAATATGTTATAAAATTATTTTTTATTACGAAAGTTTAAAAGAAAAGAAATTAAACATAGTACCAATCTTTGAAATTGCATCTCCAAGCTTAACACAATTCTTTGAAAACTAAACCTAAATTAAAAAAACTCAATCTCATTATATACTCCACTTTAAAGATTTTCTGGTAGATATAAAAAACATAGAAGGGATGATTGGAAGCCATTGCTTAATAAAGAATTGAGCTCTGATCCTCCTATGAAACTTAACTTTACCCACCTTCTATTAGGTTGGTCATAATATATAAGTGGTATCAAAAATTGAGTTTAATGTCTCTTTGTTAAACTCTTACGTCCATATAATTTGAATCTGAATCTATGAATACAACTTAAAGTGGTATTTAAT
This sequence comes from Arachis ipaensis, assembly GCF_000816755.2. Taxonomy (NCBI): domain Eukaryota; kingdom Viridiplantae; phylum Streptophyta; class Magnoliopsida; order Fabales; family Fabaceae; genus Arachis; species Arachis ipaensis. Next base: position 15,536,484 of record NC_029793.2, on the reverse strand, counting down.
AGATAGATGTGGTGCAATCGTGCTATAAAATTAAACGAAAAGAATAAGTTTGAGTAAGAATAATCATCAAAACTATCAAAAGAATAATAGAATGACAACATCAAAAAATATCATAAAAATTGTAACTTGTACCTTGAAAAGATCAACTTCGATGAAAAACAAATAATACATTCTTATTCTATGAAGTAATCAAGAAAAAATAACAAATTAAAAATTAAATATAATATTTTACCTCTAAAACTTACACTCATGAATGATAAAAAAAAATTATATAT
>NC_029793.2:15532611-15536186 GCF_000816755.2 Arachis ipaensis | reverse complement strand
ACACGTACATAATAGAGTATATTAACAAAGCTATTGATGTTAATATCATTTTTATGGTTAATTATGTTTGATTAAATCTTATATTATAATGATTAACAATTAATATAATTATAATAATTAAAAATATTAATGATTGGCAATTAATATAATTGTGTATTAAATATTACTTTTATATAATTATAAAAAAGATAGTTTCATAAAATAAATTGAGAAGAAAGGTATACATACTGGCACCAGAATGTGCTACGTCGGAATTCTTGGTGCCAAAATACTACTTACTGTATAATAATATAATGATTTAGTGAAACTGAACCTAAATTTAAGAAATTCAGTCTCATTATATGTTCCATTTTAAAAATTTTCGAGCAGACGTAGAAAGTATGGAGGACATAAAATATGAACTTGTTCTAAAAAGTTCTTTGGAAGTAATTGTTTAATTAAAAATCGAGCTCCTTCTAAGAAAACTAACTTTACCTATATTCCATTAGGTTGGTTATAATATATGAGAAAATCCAACCATCCTTCAATGAAATAAAGTTCATTATCCTTCGTTGAACTCTTACATCCATGTATTTAGAACTTGAATCAGTGAATACAACTCGAGATGATATTTGATAAATATGGTGCATTATAAATGATTGTAGTAAAAGACAATTGCACTGTAACGTTAGCCGAAAAGAATGAGTTTGAGTAAGATCAGTTATTAAAAGAATAACAATAGAATGACAAATAAGAAAATCATAAAAAAATGTAATTTGTACCTTAAAAGGATCAACTTCAATGAAAAACGAAGAATACGTTCTTATTCTATGAAGTAGTCAAGGAAGAATAACAAATTTAAAATTAAACAAAATGCTTTGCCTATCAAACTTAGACTCATGAATCACAAAAGAAACACTATATATAACCTTTAGTAGCACAAAATTAATTATAAAAATTTATTATTGATATCAATATTAACTTATTACTGATTATGTCTGATTTTTTTAACTCAACTATTTTATTTTTTCTTAGTTATACTGGGAGCAAATAAAAATAAATCTATAAACTAAAAAACAAAAGAAATTTCATATTAAAAAAATTTAAAAATAACATATCAAAAAATAATTGTCGTAATATATAAATTGAGACAACAATTTAAATTTTTCTAAAACTAATATATTCAAATACTAATATTAGAACCAAATTATTTAAATAATATTTAAGCTATTTTAGACCTTATACATAGACTGCGTTTGTTTTTGTGGACATGACAGAACATGACATTGAGATAGAGATAATAGAACAAAGACACTAAAAATTATTCTTTGTATATTATGTTTAGATATAATATACAAGACACTAATGTAATGTCTAATATTATATTTGAATATACATGGACAAGACTAAAATTATGTAAAATAACTAAAATAGACATATTTCTCATACCCTCCCTACTTCTGTCTCACTCCTTCCTTGTTGCTTAGCCCTTTTCCAATTGTTGAAAGACGGTGGAGGAATGATACCTACTATACTTATTAAACTCTGTTTCTGCCAATTCAATCTCTCTTACCCAACTCAACATTTAAAATTTTTTGCATACAATTCATTTTTGTATTTTGTTTAAATTTTTTATTTGCCTGTTTCTAAATTTTTTTTATTGTGTAAATAGAGAGATTCAATAGGTACTTTTTACCCCCAATTAAAAGAAGAAGAAGAATACAGAAATAGAGAAAGAACAGGGAGAAGATAGTACCTCTATATTCTCTGAGTACCTCTCTGAGGACGACGATGTAGAGAAGAAACTTAAACTAGAATTTAAAAAAAAAAAAGGGTAATTATCTATGGAGAAAAAGGGAAAATTTTTTTACTAAAAATCTGTATCCACTCTCTCAAATACCGTATCCATTATATTATCATTCGTTTAAAAGTGGACACAAAAATGAAGAAAACTGTCCTGAAGACACTGTGTCCAGTGTCTATGTCTCTCTATCCAAACACTTTTTAAATGTTTATTATCCATGTCTCTGTGTCTTGTTCACAAAAGCAAACGCAGCCATATAAATTAGAGTCATTCTTGTAATGACAACAACTAACTGAAATAATGTTATCAGTTTGAATATTTAAAATCCGTGCAAATTCAAATCATTCTCTTCTTAAATAAGCTTTATCATCTACTATTCATGTAATGCAGTCAGGTATAGAATAGCCACATCGAAAAACTAAATTGACTTTTATTCCATTAGTGGCATTGCATTGATGCACTAGAAGGCCGGTAGTTTCTAAAAAGAAATCGCAATATGTTATAAAATTATTTTTATTATGAAAGGTTTAAAAGAAGAAAATTTAAACACAGTACCAATTTTTGAAATTGTATTTTCAAGGCTGATACAATTCTAGCAAAACTGAACCTAAATGGAGAAACTCAATCTCATTATATGCTCTATTTCAAATATTTTCCAGTAGACGTGGAAAGTATGAAGGAGATGGAATTTGAACTTGGCCTATAAAACTCCTTGGATGCAATTGCTCAAACAAAAGTCGAGCTCCTTCTAAGAAAATTAACTTTGCCAACATTCTTTTAGGTTGGTCATAATATATGAGTAAATCTAACCATCCTTCAATAAAATAGTAAATAGAGTTCACTGCACCTTTGTTCAACTCTTACATATATATATAATTAGAACTTGGATCAAGTGAATACAACTCGAGGTGGTATTTGATGAATGTGATGCATTGTAAACGATTGCGGCAAAGGATAATCGCGCTATAATGTTAGACGAAAAGAATAAGTTTAAATAAGAACAATTATCAAAAGAATAATAATAGAATGGCCACATAAAAAAATATCAAAAAAAAATTATAATTTGTACCTTAAAAAGATCAACTTTGATGAAAAACGAAAAATAAATTCTTATTCTATGAAGTAGTTAAGAAAGAATAAAAAATTAAACAAAATATTTCGGCTCTTCAACTTAGACTCATAAACCACAAAAGGAATAACTATATATAACTTTTAGTAGCATAAAATTAAGAGTAATTACCCAAATCAGTTCCCAAAAATTTTAAAAGCAGATATTTTAGTTTCTAAAAAAAATTAATACACAAATCAATTCTCAAAATTTTATTCTGACAGACAATCAGTTCCCAGTCTATTCAGAGTAATTGTCCAAATCAGTCCCCAAAAATTTTAAAAGCGAATATTTTAGTCCCAAAAAAAAATTTAATACACAAATCAATCTCCAATGTTTTTCTCCGTCAAACATAACAGTACTCCACCCATTTTACTTTTACTATATGTCAACATTTTAGTTTTGTACATGTGGACGACGATACTAACATATTGATACACTCTTTTCGTTGAAAACAAGCAAGGTCAGTAATAATACTTTGAAATTCAAATTAAAATATTTTTTTAATACAAACATGTTTTTTAAAATAAGAAATCTTTTGATTATATTAAATACAAAAATATCAAATAGTCTTAATCTTGAATTTTTTGTAGAATAATTTCTAATAATTTTATTGATCATCATCATCATCATCATCATCATCATCATCATCATCATCATCATCATCATCATCATCATCATCAT
>NC_029793.2:15531214-15532604 GCF_000816755.2 Arachis ipaensis | reverse complement strand
TCTAGTCATTAAATTTATTGAATCCTAAACTATAAATGTTCAGGAGTAATTGACTAAGGGTAGGGCTGTCAAATGGATTAGTCCAGTTCATTTAGATCTGGTCTATTAAATTTGTAGGTTAAATAGGATGAACCGTTTAAATCTATTTTATTTGCGGGTTATAATTTTTCAGTCTGGATCGTTTATGGTCAGTCCGTGGGTTAAATGGGCCAACCCGTTTATTTTTTTATTTTGTTTTTAAAAAAATATTTTGAGAAAAAAATTACTTTTAAGATGATTGATAAATGGTTATATTGATGTTGGTAGGACTGTTAAACGGGCTAGCCCAACCCATTTAGGTCCGGCCCGTTAAACACGTGGGTTAAATAGGCTGGACCGTTTAAGCCCATTTTATTCGTGGGCCATAATTTTTTAACCCAAACCATTTATGGTCAGCCCGTGGGTTAAACGGGCCAGCCTGTTTATTCTTTTATTTTATTTTTTAAAAAATATTTTGACAAAAAATATTACTTTTAGGTAAAAAACTTTTAAAAAATAATATTTTTTAGTTGATGAGTCGAATTTTCAGGTTGGATCGAGGAAAATATACACTAAAAATACTACTTTTTTAAAAAAATGTAAAAAAAAATTAAACGGGCCACCCGTTTAGCCCGCAGACTAACCCGTTTAACCCGTCATTTTTTTCGGGTTAATCGGGCTCAACCCATTTAGTCCAAAACTTAAATGGACTTAATTTTGGAGGCAAAATCCGCCCATTTAAATGGATAAACGAGTTGGTCCAATAGGTTTGGCCCATTTTAATGACCCTACTTGATAGGAAGAGAAGATAAGATAATTTTGAATAAAAAATATAATTACGAGAAAAATATGAAGAAATTCGGTAATTATTTTTGACATTCCTCTCTTAAGATTGTAAAGTTTTTGGCGGCAAAAAGTAAACTTGTTCTGAAATTAAAAAAGGTTCATTATTATTCATAAAGAATCAGTTTTGATTATTTACAGCAGCTCCAAATTCCAACTTCCAACCAAAAGTGTCTGAATCCTTTCTTCTATGAGAATAAGGACACATCAATCCAATATATGAAAATAGCATATATTCATCTATTATTATAGTTAAAATCCACAATTGTTTTTTTCCCATAATTTTTTAAAAAACAGAAATAAAGAGGGGAAAAAAAAAAAGAAATTTGGAGATCCAAAATTTTTCAGTAATCAAGAATTGCTTCACGCTATCATGTCTTGAATCAAAGCAATTACTCATCAATCTTAAACGAATGGTGACATGTGATCTTGGTGTTGCAGAAGATACAAATCGTTTCATACATTTATCTTATTCAGATGTCGGCTGCAACCAAAAAAAAATATATTTGAAAAGTTAATGTAACATGGA
>NC_029793.2:15519233-15531113 GCF_000816755.2 Arachis ipaensis | reverse complement strand
ACATTATAAGGTATAATAAAGAAAAAGAAAAAGATCAATTTGCATTATCTTTATAAACATGAAGAAGTACACATTGTGCATGATCTTTTATGTAATGTCATAAAGCAGTGGACAGTGGACTTACCAGTCTCTTAGGACTCATCATCGATGAGTCATGACTGCATATGATCCTCCAGTGTAAACGCATCAATATCGGAAGGACTAGTACCCGGCCTACACATAATCATAGGACAAAATCAAACTTGAGCAATAATAAAGGATCCGGTAGCCATGTTGCAGAAATAATGAATAACTTATGCAAGCTTTGCACAGACAATATATTTAGACTTTCATAAGAAAATTCATGGTGATACTTTAAGGTTGGAAGAAAGGATAGTACTTATTTTGGAAAATGATTATTCTTCTATTTAGACTTTCTTCCCCGAAAAAGACTTAAGATGAACTTTCGGATACTTACATAGGATGAAAAATTACCTTTTGTTAATAGTACCATAATGGAATTTGGGCTTTCTTCCTGCCTTCATGTCCTCAACATACTGCAGCCACGACAAACATCATATAACACGAGAAAAGATAGCGAACTGAGATTATGCAAATAATTTCAAATATCTGAATCATACCAAATTTAAGGTAACCACCATTGACGAGAAAGATAAAGAACTGAAAGGTATTTCATCAAGCGAGAAAAGCTTGCATTCTGATGATTCTGGACCTGGCGAAAAGTGGGGCTTCTTCAGCTTTGCCAAGAAGATTATGTAAGTCTGCCTCAGACATGCGTAATCATGACCAAAAACATGAACTTAGACATACAAATAATAACAAAAAAGGAAAATAATTAAAAGAAATTAGTGCTTCCAGCTCACTTGGCCAATTAAAGGAATATCCAATTGCACAAAAGGAGAAATCACTTCCACATCTGCATTGGCTTCTTCCCTTGTTTCCCTAATAGCACCTTCCATAGCCGACTCTCCAATTTCCAAATACCCAGCAGGAAGCGTCCTTGTTGACACCAATGCATGAAATTACCATAGCTCAGCAAGGATAAGGTACATTTTTCATCAAAACGAGAAACTTTTAGCGTCTTTGCAAAAATTTTGAGTAAAGTAATGTAACATGTATGCAACCTATACCAATAAAAATAGGCAGTTCATAAGAAGTCCACTCTTACCAAAGGCCATAAGATGGTTCAATCTTCCGCTTGCAAAGCAGGACCTTGTTATCATGTTCAATAAGACAACCAACTACCTACTTTGACAATTTAAACTCATGTCATGTTCAAGTGCTAAGCGGCTAAGCCAAACATATTACTATCAGATTATATATTCCAGGAAAAATATTCAGAAAACCCATCTCAAGAAAATAAAAAAATAACCTGCACTGCTGAAACAATAGAATGACATCAACAAATGAGGTCAGTTAGTTATATGCTAGTAAAAATATCATACAACTAGTATAATAATTTTCAAGAGAAAGTCAGAGAATACAAATAAAAAATATGATCTTGCTTCAAAACCTCCCCGTTTTTTGCATGGGAACTACCATGTTTGCAAACATAGCCAATTCAGAAGATGAGATTCATTATATGCACATCAGTTTAAAACATGTTCCATGCAGAATTACAGAGACTATCATACTAACATCCACATGGCCTACAAAATCAAATGAGCAAAATAAATAAAATTTTAAAGCTAATATAATTATAAATAATTCTGTTAATTTGATCAATGAGTGCTTGGCAACTTGAAGATTGAACCATTTAATTTATTTACGGAATGTCTTCCTGAAAATCATCTTATGCAATGATAAGTTTAAAATAGCAGGAAAGAACTAAAACCAAGTAAACCATTCTACTCTAAATCAACTTGGACAAGATTAGCCAATCCACAAAGCTGTGATAGTCTACATGTAGTTGTACATACAACTGCTTCCAAACTCACCTTGTCAAAATTTCAACAGCAGCAAAAAATCTTTCTTAAATTAAAGAGATATAATTAGATGAGAGAGGGAGGGAATTTAAAATATAAATAGAATGAAGCCCTAACTAAACTAAGGTACAATTGTCTGATTCCTTTTTAAGTGTTTTGAATTTGCTGCCAAAACTCATTTTTTTCAGCATATGACACATGAAAGAATGAATAAACCAAATTCGTTTTGCAAATAACAAGATTATTGGATAACTTCCATCATGCACATGACAAAACTTCTGACATTCAACTTAAGCACACTGTTATTGTAAACCAGTCACATGTTGAAGAAAGTTGCTAATAAACTATAAGAATCTCTTATTTCTGCATAAGCACAGTACTAAATTAACCGAAAGCTCCTTTGCCTTTTTTAGGCAGTTACCATTTTTGGGTTCTGATAAGCAATCTTCCCACAAGTTGTACATATAGCTCTCAACCTTTCTTCTCCATCAGGTATATCATGCTTTGTTGTACCACCACACCACTGACAGAACTTAATCTTTTGAACATCTCCCTACATCGTAGTGGAACTCAACTATATAAGCAAACTCCAAATTTGAATATTAAGGAGGTTTTTAGAGGAATACAAGAACTTCAGTTATTGCTGTTCAAGATATATCCTTTTAATTGTGAACAACTTGAGCCTTATGCAGAAAAGGGGGATCTTATTTGTTTCAAATTACAAAGTACTTTGGCTTAACTTTATCATTGACAAAGTCAAAAGCCAATCTATTACGGACTATTTTCTCTGGAATACTAGTTACATCCTACCTACAATGACTAACAAAAAGTAAACACCAACCACATCCACATCCAACTACCACATAATAATCAAACTTAAAACTTTATATGTTAAGTTTAAACAGAAGCGCACTAGAACAGAGAATTGCATGTGCAACAAAGTAAAGAATATGAAAAAAGTCTGTGGATCTATTTTTCCTCGTCCACTAAGCCAACAACACACACACTTCCATCATTGGATGGAGTATACAATCCATAGGAGATAGGTCCAACAGCCCATACAATCATGGAGGGGTGTGTGTCGGTACTATGTTCAAGGAAAAATGAGTACAAATAACATATCTCAAAGAAAATAACTAAGATTGATTTTTTATAGCTTAAATACAAATATTTGTTTTGACTAATACAGTTAATGATATGAGGATGTTCACGGTGGAGACTTAACAATGCAATTTGCTAGTTAGGATCAAATATATGAATAAAAAATGAGAGCATTCAATTTACATTCAATATAAGTATCTAAATCTTCCTCACTAGTTCCATATATGGTTATTACAGGTTTCACTATACCTATAGTTATAGCACTACCCTCCATTAGATACACTATACTGTATCAGAGAGGCAGAAACTCTACAAGTTGAAAGTGAAAAATTACAAAATTCTCCAACACTGCTATTCCAGTCGCAGTAAATAATTGATTATAATTGTGAATTGTGTTTGATTATAAAAAGAATATATAGAAGAGCGTGAATCTTCTGTGGTTGAAAGTTTTTGATTTTGTAGTGTACATAAAACAATTTTTTTATTCAATCATAATTATTAACACTATAATATATTTAAATTGAATCCAAATGAAAAGGAAACAAACAAACCTACCAAAAACCCATCACATAGAAGTAATTTCAATATAACTTTAAACATGTAAAAGAATTGACAAGAGCGAAAGGAATTCGTAGCGCGGAGTGAAATGACGAAGAGGGAGAAGACGAGGAGTCATTCGAGGTAGATGAGAGAGAAGCCATGGCTACGGAGGGGAAGTGTTTGAAAGAAGGGTGAAGAGAAAATGATGACGGGATTGAAAGGGAGGAGAAGAGGCTTTGACTTATACGTATACGAATACGAATACGAATACGAATACGGTGTTTCCAATGTTGAGTGGTAGCAGCAAAAGCAGATGAAGAAGGCAGGATCTCAATAGCTTTCAGTTTCAGCATTATTATTACTGCTGTTATCATTTGCGACCATCACCCTCTCCAAGTCAAGAATCAAGATTACTACTACACTTAGAATGTTATATTGTTACCATTATACCCTTTTTTTTCTTTTGAATTTTAGTAAATGTGTAAAATAGGAAATCTTTTATTAAAAATCAGAAATGTAAAAAAGATAATATTAATTAATATTTTATTTTTATACTATTAAATTGAAAATTTAATTATTAATATTTAAAAGAGAAATGTTAAGAAAACCAGTAATTTTTGTGATTATTAGCTATCAAATAGCCATTAATAATAATTTAATGGTGTGAGATTAGTATGAAATTTTAAAATTCAATAAAATTGCTGGTCTTCTAGATTTTTTCTATTTAAAATTAATTAAGTAATAATTAATTTGAATACTGTTTTTTTTAAATAAAGTGTGGTGTTTTGCTGTATATTCTTTAAAAGTGAGATAAAAATAAGAAAGGCCTTTTTTCCTCTCACACATCATAGTTCCTTTTTCTCAGGGTCTCACCACTGCACTTCACACCATCACCAACCCCATCCCCAAATCACGCAGAACTCCCTCCTATTTCCACTTTGCTGTTCCAAACTATCCAATTTCTTCAAGTCCCTCTCCAAAATCGCGCTCTTCACCTTGATTTTCTTGTCCAGCACATCACCCGCTTTTATACCATCCTCGTCAAATCATCAATGTCGGATATCCCGTCCTCGAATTCCGAGACGTAACCACCAGCTATAATAGCTTCTTCCCCTTCCAAACGAGCTTCCTGGTTCGCCACTCTGGTGCAGCGGTGGAATCGTCGCCTCCAGTGGACCCTTTATTTGTTGAAGCCTTCTCTGGCAGAGGAAGGTTGCCTTCCTTCCTGGGTAGTCCCGACGGTTGAGATGCCGACGTCAATGGAAAATGCTCCAGACCAAATTGTTGATCAGGCGCTAACGAGCTTCCATATTCATGGCCATAATAGAGACTGGAGATGCTGACATATGAATATGCTGAGTAGGAAGAGGAAGTGGTGGCTGTGGCGGGTGTGGTAGGAGCTGGTAGTTGTGAGACACTAAGACTGAACAGAGAGAGTAAGTGCGAGAATGGTACCGTTTCACTTTATTTTTGGTAACTTCCACAGAGGTAGAATCAAGCATTTATCAAGATTTCAGTTTGACTTTTTTAAAAAGGAATGAATTCGATAGGAGAATTACTTAGTATTAATGTCAAAGCAAACTGCGGTAAATTATTAGTGACAAATCGTAACAAATAAAAAAAAAGAGAATATACGAAATAAATGAAAATTTTAAATAAATAAAATAATAAATTTAAAATTAAAGAAATCACAATAACAATAAAATATTTAAAAGAAAGAAAAAAATGAAAAAAAAAAAAACAAAGGACAATGAAATAAAAATGGGCGTCTAATACTCAATTACTCATGCGTACTTGCACTTTATGATCTTCTGTGTATCGTGGAGATAGAAATTTTGACAAAATTTTGGTGTGATAATCTAGTGTTTTTGATTGAAATCTCTTCTATCATTTTAAACTTCTATTTATAAACCTTAAAAATGGACTCACCCTTGAAGAATTTTAACCACAATTTAGTTTTTCATTTTCTTCGGACCACGACCTTACTTTGACCCTTAAAATTTTTTATAGTAAACTACCCACATTTTGTCTTGTCTTGGTTAGGGCTGGAAGTGAGTCGAGTTGAGTCGAGTTAGACCAAACTCAAGCTCGACTCACAAAAATTGAACTTGGCTCATGTCTCGACTCTTTAACAATCGAGCCTATTTCTTAAACTTAAATTTGGCTCACCGAAAGCTCACGAGCTGGCTCAAATAATAGGAATATAATCTATAATTCTATATCAATAAATTATAATTTATATATTTTAAAAAATATTTAAAAAGATCAATTTTATATATTGTTTATCTATCAATAAATTATAAATTTTTTATATATATCCTATATCAAAATTATATATAAAAAATAAATTTAAAATTTAAAATAATCAAAGATCATATATATATATATATATATATATAATATTAAAAGTATAGATTAAATGCATATATATATAGGGTAAAGTACTAATCTGGTCCCCTACGTTTGGGATGAATTCTGTTTTAGTCCCCAACGTTTAAAGTGTTCTATTTAAATCCAAAAGAGTTTTGATTTGCATCAATCAGGTCCTGCCGTTAAGTGGGTATGAAATTCTTAACGTCGTGTCCGACGTGGAAACTGGCTAGAGTGGCTACAGTTAACAGTTGGAAGCATAGAAAAAAAAAAGAGAAAGGAAATCCAGTCTGATAAGTAAACCCTAATCCCCAAAATTGATGTTCTTCGTCTGTTGAGAATGGCTCCTCAGTCGTCTTCCCAAGGTTCGCGTAGCAGCACCAAGAGTCGTGGGAGAAGGAGGACGTGCTTCTGTGGAGAGAGACCAGTATTGCAGACATCATCTACAGCGAAGAACCCATAAAGAAGATTCTAGGGCTGCGTCAACTATCAGGTGAGTCTCCTCTTTTCTGTCTCTTACTTTCAAAACAGTGTTGGGTGTTAGTGTTTAGAGGATCTGAATTGTTTGGTGTTTTCGTTTTGGTTTGGTTGAGAACAGATAGGAGAAGGATGCGATTATTTTGCTTGGGCAGAGTTTGAAGGGCAAGATCCACAAATTCAAAGACTGAAGAACAAAGCAAGTTCGTTGAAACAAGAACCACAGAAAGCTGAAAGGAAATTTGCATTGGCACTAGCTGTTGGAATTCTTGGATGGACAACGGTTGGGCTGCTGCTATATGATCGACTTAATTGAGGTTTAGGGGTTAGCAGTTATGTTTGTTTGCTTTGCTGTTGTTGTCCCTAGTTTGGAGGGAATGTCAAGTATTTAGGGGATTGAAAAAATTGACATACAGTTAGGGTGATAACAGTGATGTGTTAGTTGAAACTTTTTGGAAGTTGTATGTGTAAAGGCATTTGCTGTAAACATTATCAATTTTTTGAGTGAAATAAAAAGCTATGAGTTCCTGTATTTTGACATAAATTATTTGGCCCTGTAAAAAGTTTAATTCAGTTTGATCTACCAATAAATAGAAGGCTTAATTTGCCAATTCACCTAAAAATTCATTTAAATCATTAGATAATGGAGAAGTCTTAAAGTAGCTTCTCTTAACCATTACAATATCCAAACAAGCCTTAAATATAACCATGAAAAGATAACAACACAAAAGAGATCAACATGAAACTAGTAGTCTTAAAGTAGGCTGTCTAAAGTATCACAGGGACATCAGCCCTTGGTCATTGCCACTTTCATTACAGAACAGAAGGTAAACACTAAAATCTACTATGTTCTTCATCCCAATGCTTTCCAGGCCTTAGGTGGTGTTTTTTCCATGAACTTCAGGGTCCTCCTTGATGGGCTAGTGACTGTTGCTGTCGATGGCTGGGGTTGACTGGTGCTGCTGCTGCATCTAGCTCTCTTGGAGGATGTTTGTGACTCTTGGCTCCCTCCAACTTGTGTATTGCTCTTTCTCTTTGGCTGAAGTTTTGTTGCTGGTTTTGTTGTTGTCTTGGCTGGGATCTTGCTGGGGTTTGGAGTCCTAGTTGTGCCATCACCTTTCTTGGATTGTGGAGCTGCATTATGCTATAAATAGTAACAACAAACAGTGACATCAGGGGATTGGGTTCAAAAAATTGGGTTCATCAGATAGTAAAAACAATCACATATAAGGAATTGTGGTCAAATTGACAACAACAACTTTACCTTTTTACTGAGGCCTCCACCTTACGTTTTCTAGGGCAGGTTCTTTTGTTATGACCAAGTGCAAAACAATAAGAACATTTTTGTTGTTGTCCAGCCCTGGATAATTTAGCCAGTGGTCCATTGTTGCGTGGCTCATCACCAGTCTTGTTCCTGCTCAGTTTTGGGTGCCCTATTGGTTTCCTAAACACTGGTGGCAACACATCATCATTCTCAGTCTGGGCCCAGAGATTTGGTCCATTCACTGGGTAGATTACATGTTTATAGCAGTCCACGTAGGTCTCTTTCCTATAGCACTTGTTCACATAGTTCTTAACATCCAAATACATTTTCCTAATGCAACTCATGGCATGCTCACAAGGGTAACCTGTTAGTTGAAACGATTCATGTAAGTTTAAGTCCACAACAAATTTGTCTCTATTACCCTGACTGCTAGACACCTCATACTTGTCCCTACCCGCACATATGGCCAACCACTCCCCATCCTTATCAAACTCTCTTTCAATTTTTTGTTTATTTTTGGCAAAAATTCTCCAGCATATGTAACTATACTTTGTCTGTTGTCAGCCAACCTATTCATTAGATAAATCCTAATATCTTCTAACATAGACACAATGGGTTTCTCTCTAGCCTCTACAATAACAGAGTTAAAATACTCACACATGTTGTTTACAAGTGTATCAACTCTAGGAAAATAATTAAACCTGGACTTGCTCCAATACTTGGCAAGGATCTCCATGAGATGATTATAAGCTCCTTGATCAACCAGCTGAATCTCCTTCATCCTTCTCTCCCCCCTCCTGGACATATGTTGCCTTTGCAGCCTTCCACATCATCATTTTTAGCTGAACACCTAGGAACCTTTTTCTGAAATTGCTATATAAGTGCCTGACACAGAACCTGTAATCTATGCCAGTCAGCAACTCATCAAAGGTAGGGATCAACGCTTAGAAGCAGAATTTAAAAACAGCACCAGTCAATAACAGCACAACATAAATTAAAGACAGAATTAATTAGACAAGTTTAGGTGAGTACTGCTTAGATTGAGAGTTACCTTTTGTTGGTCGCTCATGAATGTACACCATCTGATCTTATCAACTCCCAAATCGTCACACAGATTCAACAAAAACCATCTCCACGAGTCTTTTGTCTCTGCTTCAACAACAGCATAGGCAATTGGCAAAATCTGATCGTTGGAGTCCCATCCAATGGCTGTTAGAAGTTGACCCCCATATGGAGTCTTGATGAAGCATCCATCAAGGCTGATCATGGGTCTGCACACCATGAAACTCCGTTTGCAAGCATCCAAGCAGATATAGATCCTCTCAAATTGTGGTCTCATGTCCTTACCAGGAATTGGTGTCTTTAATTGAAATTCAGGAGGTCTCTCCACTTGTATCTGAACAGTGGAACCTGGATTTGACCTCAGTAACTCGACAGCATAGTCATGAATCCTCCTATATTGCTCTCCATAAGTACCATTAATCTCATCCAAGGCTTGCTGCTTCACTCTGGCAGCTTTGGTCTTTGTGAGATCAACATTCCACTTGCTATGAGCCTTCTTTATCAAAGTTCTCAACTTGATTTTAGGGTTCTCACAGATCTTCTTCATAAAAGCCTTACTCAGCCATTGAGAACTCATGATACCAATCTTGGTTGCCTTATTGCATGTGTGTTTTTTGTAACAGCTGGTCAATTGGCATGTATACTCTCTCTTCATCTTATGGTAATAAGCAAACCACTTGCAACCTTCTTTGCAAACAGCTTTGCACTTATGACTATCACACTTTGAGAACCATATTTCTCTACCACTGTGCACAGCATAACTAGTTACACATTCCTTAAAAGCATTCCTATCTATGTACATTGTCCCAACCTCCCATTTATACTCCTTCATATTCTTCAAACTCTTATACAACGGGTACTTCCTCAACAAGGGATCCCTTCATCATCACTTACATGGACATCCTACAACTCCTCACTCTCATACCTATCATCTTCATCCCTTAGTCCAGCAGCCACCACTTGCTCCTTTCCCTTATTAACACTGCCACTAAATTCTCCTTGTACTCTCTCAGTTGGAACACTCTGTTTCATCTTTTGGGAATCTTTTGTAGTTGTGACTTCAACATCATACAAACTCCCATCACCATTCCAATCATCATCGCTGTCATCAAATGCAACCTCCATATCACTATTTCCAAAGCTGTTTTCACTCCACTGTTCATCACTGTCTCCCTCATCATCATTTTTTGGCTGGTAGTCATCATCCTCAGATTCATCATCACCTGAAAAATCTGACCTCTCTGACCTCTCTTCATCATCATCCTCCAATATATCATTATGGGCTTTTGTCACCACCTTGGGCTTCTTACCCACCTTGGCCTGAGCAAATGATTGGGCCTTGTGCAGTACAATTGGACCAGGCCCAACAGTCTCTACAGTGGGTGCAGTAGCCTCACCACCATCTATGTCTTCAACTTCCTCAATGGTGCAGCCTTTCCTAGTAGTAGCACCATTTTTGTGAACAACAAAAAGCTCCACCATGTTGTCCCTCATTCCAATTCTGGCCATGTCCATTGCATCCTTGTCTGTGTAAAGCATCCTCAGTCCTACATCTGTTTCATCTTTCAGAGACTTATACCATATTACAGCGATGTTCTCTGCCACATATCCTTGTTCAACCACTATCTCCATGGCCTTGAACCTACTCCACCTATCTTCATCACAGTAGTCCACTATCGAAGTCTCATCCCCACATAGTGTAAAGGTTCACCATCAAACCCAAACTTCCCCCATGGTGTATCTTGACACTAAAATAACTCATTCTCCGAACAATCTGTTAGACAAACATAATAGAGTTCATAAAATTATCACATTGATCAACAATAACAGAAATGCATAAAAGCAATCACTAAGGCAAAATAAAAACTTCCAAAATAAAACAAGAAACGAATATGAAACTATAAAACAAAACAATCACATATCAACATGCATCATTACATATCAACATGCATTAAGATGAAAACTAAATGGGTTGAGGAGATTTGATAACGGAATACCTGATACGATCTTCTTCCGGAAAGCAAGGGTTTCAAACTAACTGTTGCTGTGGACCTTTAACGTTACTGAAGGACAATATCACCTCTCTAGCTGCGAATCGCAACCCTTGAGTGACGATCGATAGGGTTTGTTGATTTTTGTTTTGTGCTTCACAAGAAGAAGAAGAAGAGTCAGGGTAAGCATGTGTTCTGTCCAAAGGCGGGAAGGATTACATGTCTATTAACCTCTGTTCCCTCTCCCTTGCCACGTCGGACACGAAGTTAAGAATTTCACACCCACTTAACGGTAGGACCTGATTGATGCAAATCAAAACTTTTTTGGATTTAAATAGAACACTTCAAACGATGGGGACTAATACAAAGAATTCACCCTAAACGTAGGAGACCAAATTAGTACTTTATATATATATATATATATATATATATATATATATATATATAATCGAGCCAGCTCACGAGCTAATGAGCTCAGCTTATCCAAGTTCAAGCTCGGATCATTTAATTTATGAGCTCAATTCCAGGCCCAAGCTTGGCTGATCACCAGCTCACGAGTTTAGTTTATCGAGCTATTAATTAACGAGTCGAGTTCGAGCTGGTTCAGGAGCTGGCTTGACTTACTTTCAACCCTAGTCTTGGTCTCTAAACTCTACATTCTTGCATTGTGTTCACATTTAACCACGTGTTGTACGTGATTTCGACCTCAATTCTCGACTCGTCTCGAATCACCAAGCTTTTAACCTTGACTATCATTCTTTTGGTAATCGAAGATAAAATTTTCTACGTCTAAATATTTGAGCCGTTGATTTCATTCTAAACTTCTTGAATCGTAGTCAAATTTTTTCATAGGTCAAAATTTATACTAACAATACTAAAATTAATAAGGCTTTCAAAGGTTTGAGTTGATGATTTTTTTTATTTTATAAAATAATTACTAATGCCACATAATTATGTTTTGATGCCAATTTAGCCTTTTAATTTCGTTAATCAATTTAGTGTTTTCTATAAACGGAAGCAACATTAGTCAATGTTGGTACGTTATTTTTGTAGAACTTAATTCTTTCTGGGAGTAAATTTGTCTTTTATGTCTTTTAAAATTATTTTTATTAATATAAAAGTTTTTTAGATATTATTTTATTAGTTTACT
>NC_029793.2:15518860-15519169 GCF_000816755.2 Arachis ipaensis | reverse complement strand
TTGTATACTATATCTAGTTTTAACACTGTTTAACAAACAAGTAAAATTACTATATGATGGTTATTTTTTTGAAATTTGTTGAAATCAAGAGGCAATCCAAAACTTAATTGAAATAATTAACTATCTTAAAACAACACTTTTATTTAACCAAAAGGTATTATTTGGTTTATATTGGTAATTTTTAACTCTTAGTGTAAGGAAAGGACGCGAACTAAGCGAAAATTTTCAGGGTTCTAGCATTATATTGCACATAATAATATAATATGGAAGAGTTTAAGCATATATAAAACATGGTCTATATAGTAAACA
>NC_029793.2:15511535-15518742 GCF_000816755.2 Arachis ipaensis | reverse complement strand
AATGGTGTTACACATGCAATAATTGCAATGTTAATAATTGGAATAGTGATGTGTTTCGCCAGCCATAAATCTTATAACACCAATGATGAATCAATTAATATTACACTCATAAGTGAGTATGTTTCAGATACTATGATATCATGTATAACACGTTGCGGGAAACGTCATCTGTTTTATCCCATAAGGAGAGTAAAATGTCTTGAGGCATGTTGTGACATTGAATGTCATAAATGGTATCCAAATGATAACAAAAGGTTTAATAACTGCACTAAGATTTTCTATAAGTTGTACGTTAGATAATTTAGTAATAGTAAGTATCTAGTTAATTTTCGAAAAGTCTTTTTAATATTTTGTTTGTATATTTTAGTTTTTGTTATTTTAATATTTTATTATATGAATATATATTGTAGTAAAAAAAGTTTAATATTCTATCCAATCATGTCTTCACTCTTTTGCAAGTGTTGTGATATCAATGTATTATCTATGCTTTCGTATGTTCATTAATATGACTTAAAACCACAATTATAAAAAAAAAAAAAATTTAAACTAATCGTGATACATAAGAGTAGCCTCTATATAACTCAAAACTCTAGTTTAGTTTTGAACTTTTCTTTTCATTGCATTAGATGTTATGCTATGTTTGTATGCATATTATTTAATTGAAGTTTATATTATAGTACTAGTTCTACCATTAGTGTAAGGCAAATATCCGAATGTGGTTCGCATATTCCAACTTGTGTGTCAAGACCAAGTTTGCTAATAATCAAAAGTTCATTCAAGTTTAATTGAATTTAAATCATTTTCGACGTATAAAAAATTAAGTATTTAATTTCAGTCAAACTAGGAAGCGATTCATACCGCTCAATTTGAGTATTTAATGTTTTCAATTACTATTTTATTCTATTATTATATGCTTCAATTAACCTTGAGTTTTATAAGTCCAATCAAACAAATAAGATAATATTGGCCACTTAAACTATAATCACATATATAAAATTCTTGTGAAATGATATAATTGTCACACGTACATATGTTTATGTTTTTCTTAATTAAGATTTATTTTAAATATACATATTCTAATGAATCGAGCATAATTTGAGATCTTTGAATAAACAAAATAGGAAGCAGTCCCTAAAACTTAATTTTACTCTTATTTATGATATTTACTTTATTGTCACGCATTTCAATCAGTTTTAAATATGAATACTTCAATTATACTCTTTATGAGGTGATAGTAGCGAACCATGATCAAATTTAGTAAAATGTTCTTTGTGCGAATGAATTTTTAAGGTGTAGTTTGTTTTTTGTAATGTTGTAATATGTTTTTTTTTTTTTTATGAATTGAGTATAATTGGAATGTTAAAGAATATTGATGATTGGTATTTGCAAAAAAAATATTCTGACGCTTAAGTCAATAAGTGTTTAAGAGGTATATAATAAATCGGTAATGATAGAGAAATAATAAAAAAAATAGCCTAAACAACCTAAATTTATTTTATTTAATATTTATGTTAGGGTATATTAAATAAAGCCAAAAATAGTAAATTTTGGCAGCTTTTGGCTAATATTTTTTGTTATCAAATATTTTTTATAATAATTGTTCGATAATAATTCTATAAATATAGAATGTTAGACATGAAATAAAACTTATAAAACTTATTATGTGATACTTCTCGTGATTAGATATAGAAAGTGTTTTTTATAGACAAATGATTGTTGAATAGCATTAATAATATAATAGTTTCGTCATTAAGTTGGTAATAAAGGTTATTAAGCTCGGTTACAAATTTAGAATTAAGGCATATACAATAAAAATTGTGTATCTTGTAACAGATCACAATCCCAAGTTTTGTCTGTCAATCATATGATTCAGACAGACTAAGCTTAGAAAATAAAATGAGTTATAACTTGATTGTAAGATAATATATAGGTAATGATAATATGGTGAATCTCCAAACTTAGTCAAGTTATTATGTCAACACTTATTTAAAAAAAAAATTGAATAATAAGAGTTTTCGATCAAGACAATGTGGGGGGATACTTTTCCACTTGAGAACAATGTTTTATGATATGCATATAGCATTTGATTGTATGCAAACTGTAAAGTATGGAGATATATATTCGTTAATAAAATCGATTGTATGATCTGAAGATATATTGATCAATTACTTCGTAATTTTTTCGATCCACAACAACTTATTGATGAATTTCTCACTCAAAATAATTAATTATTGAATATTTGCTTTATAATAAATTTGTTCTGATATGATAATATGTATTGGTATAAAATGTATAGAATTGCATAAATATATAATTATGTAAAAATAAAAGAATTGAATGTTGGAAAATATACCTAAAAAATTGTTAATTATAGAAAGGGTTTTGCTACGGTGTAGAAGAAAGATTCCCTCTACATGTATATAAGCTACATGCCTTATTTAAAAATTTGACAGTTGTCCAGTATAAAAATGTGTGTTGGATTAACAACTTCATGAGAATTTTAGAAAACTATGATTACAGGATTGGTAGGTCCCATATGTTTTTTTAATCAATCTACAATGAAATCTGTAAAGAGTGCTAACGATTAAAATTAAGAATATTTTTTTATGTAAAATTATTTAGTAAATTTAACATAGCGAATCATAAAAGTATTTTACAATTGCATGTTAATGAAAATTTATTTCCACACACAGTACACAAATCTAGAAATTTTAAGTTATCGTTGCAAATATAGAATATATCATAAAAAAATTTTAATGTATTTATCTTCATTATTGGTAAATTAACAGGTATTATATGCGCTTTTAATTTTATATTATTATACAATACCAAACCTTTCACCTCCATATTTTTTATAGATATCAAAATTCTAAACACTAAAATCATACACCATAAAATTTTATACCTTAAATTTTAAATTTTACGCTTTAAAACCATAAATCCTAAATAAAAAAATAAACTCTAAATCCTAAATACTAAATTCTATACCTTAAACTATAAACTCTAAATCATAAACTATAAAATCATAAACTCTAAATTTTAAACCACAAATCTTAAACCATAAATTTTAATTCTAAAACTCAAACTTTAAACCCTAAACTATACTCATCACATACAGAAATTTTCAACCCTAACCCCTAAGATACCAAACCCTAAATCTTAAATCATAATATACCCTAATCACCATATATTCTACCTCCTTATGCTAAATTCTACACATTTATCAATATCCCTCCACCCCTTAATCACTAAACGCTAATGAAGTGAGTTATTTTATATATATGGAGAAAATCAAATTTTATGTCTTATTGTACATTTCTTCTTCTCTTATTCGCGTGATTAATTTTATCGCAAAATTAAAGAAAAAATTATATTTAAAGACATAGTAATGTGTTGTGTGTATATAATTTCACTATTACTCTTATTAGTGACATTTTATTTTTTTTATAAATTAATTTTAAAATTATATTTAATTTTTATTTTTATTTTGCTGTAATATTACATTATTAACATGCTATTGTTTAAATAATTATTTAACTTATATGTTATTATTTAAATAATTATTTTAGTTTCTAATTTATTTGCGACATAATTTGAAATTTTATTATATTTTATAATAATAAATATAAGTAAAACAAATTTTCTTTTCAAATAGTACAATCCAACAATAACAATTATGAACCACAATAAATTTAACCCAAAAAAAACAAAAAGAAAAACATAATATACACCCACCGTAAAAAACAATTACGACCTACAACCCGCAATAAAAACAATGATCTAAGGCCGTTTATACCATTTAATAAATTAATTAGTTAATTATTAATCCACTGCAATCTTTTTAATTAATTTCCTGCAGCATCTGACCACCTCCTAGTAGCCTTCAGCTTTTGCTTTCCAAAACCTGACTTCATCTGTCAAATAATATACGGAACAAATATGTTGGAGTCATCTATAATAAAGGATTAAGTAACACATGTTTTCTACATGTGTATAACAATATGAACTTCTACACCATAGCAAGTGTAAGGCCCACATCGATTGGAGAGGGGAACGAAGCATGCCTTATAAGGGTGTGGATACCTCTCCCTAGCATGACGCGTTTTGACGAGAGAGTGTGGGGGGCTTTGGCTATCATCCCTATCGTCAAAGGCAAAACCGTGAGGCCTTGTGTGCCAAAGCGGACAATATCGTGCTAGCGGGTGGTCTGGGCTGTTACAGATGGTATCAGAGCCAGAACCCGGATCGATGTGCCAGCGAGAGCGCTGGACTCCCTTAGGGGGTGGATTGTAAGGCCCACATCGGTTGGAGAGGGGAACGAAGCATGCCTTATAAGGGTGTGGATACCTCTCCCTAGCATGACGCGTTTTGACGAGAGAGTGTGGGGGGCTTTGGCTATCATCCCTATCGTCAAAGGCAAAACCGTGAGGCCTTGTGTGCCAAAGCGGACAATATCGTGCTAGCGGGTGGTCTGGGCTGTTACAGCAAGACCCTTATAGAAAAGTTGCAATGATACTTTTATATAAAATGCTAAAAATGATGTTGTAATACGCCTTTTTTTTGTAGAATGAGAATAATTTGGACGTTAAAAACACACAAAGGATAAGTATCTGCAAAAGACACTTTGATATTTAAGTCAGTAAGTATTGAAGATGTATATAATAATTCTATGAATAATATAAAATGTTAGACATAAGAAATTATAAACTTATTTCTAACCAAACAAGAGAAAACAGAAAATTAAATTGAAAAATTTTTAAAAATACTATTTATAGACTAAAATTATCTACCGGCGTGTATTTTTATACAAATATATCATAATGTATTGTTTATTTTATTTTTAATAAGTATTTTTGTATTTCAATAAGTATTTTATACTAGTTATTGATTTTACTGGTTAATTTTGGTGTACACCTAATATGGTTAAAATTTTTTTGTATTGTCGATAAATCGCAATTAAAATTTTATTTTTACACTTTAAGAAAACATTGATAGTTTTACCTAGGGAATCAATTACTTGTCAACAAACTGTTATTTTCATTTATATTAGATTGTATTTTGATTATTAACAAAGATAATTATAATTTAAAAATTTTGATTATTAGATTGTATTTTCATTAACAACCAAGTAGAATTAATGAATGATGGCCGGCCATTTTTTGAAATTTGTTAAATCCAAGAGGCAATCCAACTTAATCTAAGTAATAAACTATCTTAACCAAAAGGTATTATATTGGTAATTTGTAACTCTTAGAGTAAGGAAAGGACAAAAACTTAGCGAGAATTTTCATAGTTATAAAATTATATTGCATATAACAATATTATGGAAGAGTTTAATTAAGCCTATATAAAGCATGTTCTATATAGAAGAGTTTAAGCATATAACTTAAGATTGCATGACAGAAAAGAAGAGAACCCTATGGCAAAGAATGGCGTGACACATGCAATAATTGCAATGTTGATTATTGGAATGGTTATGTGTTTTGCCAATGATGAATCTTATAACACCGCTGATGAATCCATTAATATTGCAACCAAGAGTGATGATGATTATCTTTCAGATACAATAATATCGTGTATAACAGAGTGCAAAAAACGTCATCCTTATAATTCAGTAAAGAGGAAAGAATGTCTTGAGGAATGTTGCAAGGCTGAATGTCACGAATGGTATCCAAATGATAAGAAAAAGTTTAAGAAATGCACTGAGCTTTTCTATAAATTGTACGTTAGATAATTTAGTAATGGTAAGTATCTAGTTAATTTTTGAAAAGTCTTTTTAATATTTTATTAGTATATTTTAGTTTTTGTTATTTTAATATTTTATTATATGAATATGTATTGTAGTAAAAAAAGTTTAATATCTTATCCAATCATGTCTTCACTCTTTTGCAAGTGTTGTGATATCAATGTATTATCTATGCTTTCGTATGTTCACTAATATGACTTAAAACCACAATTATAAAAGAAAAGGAAAAGTATAAGCTAATCGTGATACATAAAATGTACGTCAAATAATTTAGTAACGGTAACCATCTATAGTTAATTTTTAATTTTTTTAAAGATTTTATTAGTGTTTTTTAATTATTTTATATGAACGAAAACCATATGAGAATGTGAAATAGGCAAAAGAAAAACATTTTCAACATCAATATCATCTTCACAAAACTCAGGATCTCCTGAAACGGGTTTTGGTGTAAATATATGAGGATGTGAAGAGATGCATACTCTCTGTATAGCTAGAATTATGTGCATCGAATTTAAGAGTAGTTTTCAATAACGACATCATTGTGCAGTTTTCATAATGGGATTTGGATTCTCTAAAGTTTGAATTTCACTTTAGAGAATAAAGTGTGATCTTCTACCTTTGAATAATTTCTCTTTCATGTTTATTATTAGTCCCACCTATGAAATCACTGGTGAGAGATCACACTTTCCTTTCTAAAGTGAAATTCAAACTTTAGAGAATCCAAATCTCTCATGAATTTGGATCCTCTAAATTTTAGATTTTCACTTTAGAGGATAAAGTGAGATCTCTCACCATTGAATGCTTTCTCTTTTATGTTTTCTCTTGGTCCACCTATGAAATAAATGGTGATAAATCATATTTTACCTTCTAAAGTAAAATTCAAAATTTAGAGAATCCAAATCCAAAATATTAACACTTGGTAGGAACTACTCAGCTATGTGTTTGCTAATTTAGTATAAGATATACAATGAATAACTTAGATTACAAACAATTAACACTTCTCTTTTGAGATAAAAAATAAAGAATAAAGTGAAGGAAAGAAAAAACTGAAAACTTAAAAAGGATTAACACTTGTTCTCAGATTTAGATTTATTCTGAAATGTTTTAAAACACTTGATTAATTTAGGGATGAAAAGTATTGCTATGAAACATAAACACAAGCGAACAAATGAATCTTAGGAGAGCCGAACGCAAAAGTTTCACAAGACTCTAAGCCCAATGTGAGCTAAATAGTGTAAATAATTATTAAATATGTGTTTGTTTGCATGATTGTACCATGAATCAATTTGATTATTAGATTTGAAGGGTGTCATAGCACCCAGTGCATTAAACCATTTGGTTTGAGAATCATTGCTCAAAAACTAGCTACTCTAAAGAGTTACTATGAATTAGAGCAACAATGAATCCAAGATAAGATTAGACTCAATGTGATTGGCTCAAATTAGGCATAATATATATATA
>NC_029793.2:15509593-15511073 GCF_000816755.2 Arachis ipaensis | reverse complement strand
TACTAAAATATATAAATTTGTGAATTTGAAGAGATAGTATAAATTTAGATAACAGCCATGAAAAAGAAGCTACCATTTATTAAGAAATTTTCAAATTTCATTCTCCAATCATGATGGATAGGGGTGTTCGCGGATTGGATCGGATTGGATACAATATCCGCGTTTTTGAGTGTCGGATCGGATTGCGGATATATCCGCATGATTAAGCTAACTTTTTAATTATATTTTTATGTTAAAAATTCAATAAAAATGTTTCTTTCACACTTCTAAACCTATTTGTTTCTAGAATAATTTTAATCAAATTTTTGCTAAATAACAAAAATAAAATAATATAATATATAAATAACAAGTTTAACAACTACTAACTAAAACATACAAACTAACAAATAAGTAAATATAATAACAAACATTCTAACAAACACTTCCAATAATAAGTGAAGACAACAAGCACTAAAATACTAAAAGCACTAAAATACTGTCTGTGTCTCTGTCCCAGCAGTAGGAGCATCACTTGACGCTGGATTAGTCACTGATTCCCCTCCCCTTGCTGACTCAGAAGGTGTCGATGCAGCAACATTTGGTGGAGTAGGAATGCTCCCTACCTCAGATCCACTTGTATTGTTTGTAACTGCTTGCTTATCAGCCATTTCAAGCAACACAATCCTACAAGCAACATCTCACATAATTACATAAATCATATAAACATAAAATAGAACACCAGCATCTCACATAATTCATATAAATAATAACATGAGCAGAATTCTTTAAAAAACACAATAACAGTAAGGGTAATTACAACAGGTTACTATTGTGTATTGAAAAAAAGTCAAAAAATCGAGTCCAAATATAGAATAGAGAAATAGAGCATTTCAATTCAGCAGGTTACTCATGAAAATTACCTAAAGTCCTGAACGCGGCAAAGAGATTAGGGGGTGAGAGATTGGGGTTTTCAACCAGAGAATCCAAGCAGCTGCTGCTAGTGCTACTCTGATCTGGTTCTTGAGCATTAAGGTTTACAAGGCCTCGCGGTCTTCGATTTTATCCAAAACCAGATTCAAGATTCAACGCCATAACAGCTTGCTCAAGGATCTGAACATCGTCGTCAACGTTGAGGAGGAAACCGACCAGCGCAGGCCGGAACGCTTTTATTCTCGCAAGATACTTGCGATTTTCCTCAGAATTATGCGCAAAACTAACGACATTGGGTGAACAGTAGAATGGGTGAGAGTCTGAGAGATTGGGGGTGAACGGTAGAATGGGTGAGAGTATGAGAGATTGGGGGTGAACGGCGGGGTGAACGGTCTGAGAGATTGGGAATGAATGGGTGAGATTGGGGTCTTGGAATTTGGGGTTTCACTTTGTTTCAGCGCTATGAAGGAACAAGGAAGGGAAGGGTGAAGTGCAAAGTGAGATTAGGGTTAGGTTAGGTGGCTGCGAAACTAAGTAACTAACATATATATATATATATATATGTATGTAT
>NC_029793.2:15509031-15509421 GCF_000816755.2 Arachis ipaensis | reverse complement strand
GTGAATACGACATAGACACCCCTAATGATGAAAAAAGATCAGTCCATAATACTTAGAACAATAGCTTATGTTATTGTTGTATCTCATGTATCATGTAATAGAAATAGTTAAAACATATTTTCCTTTGTCCCTAATAACATGCATAAGGCACTTTGCAGGAATTTTTTTAAAATAAATTAAAATAATTCTTTATGTTTCAAAATAAATAAAAACATAATTGCGTAATTCAATTTTTTGGACTGCAGATCGCTTAATACCTAGGCAAACTTTCATTCCAGGGTGGTCTCCACCTGAAAAAATAAAATTTTTTTACGGATAATTAAAAAAAATGAAAAATTTTTAAAATCATATTAATTATATATTTTAAACTTTGAATAAGATATAAACAAT
>NC_029793.2:15489891-15490461 GCF_000816755.2 Arachis ipaensis | reverse complement strand
TAAATTATTTTGTGTGGATCCGCGGATCGGATCCGCGAATACAGCACAGAAATTCACGATCCGATCCTTAACAGGTGCAGATCAGATCCTATCCAATCCGATCAATCTGCAGATCGGATTGTATCCGCAATTATCGAATCGGATGCAGATAAATACCATGAATTTGTGAATACGATCCGATTCATAGACACCCCTAATGATGAAAAAAGATCAGTCCATAATACTTAGAACAATAGCTTATGTTATTGTTGTATCTCATGTAACTTTCATTAGAAATAGTTAAAACATATTTTCCTTTGTCCCTAATAACATGCATAAGGCACTTTGCAGGAATTTTTTTAAAATAAATTAAAATAATTCTTTATGTTTCAAAATAAATAAAAACATAATTGCGTAATTCAATTTTTTGGACTGCAGATCGCTTAATACCTAGGCAAACTTTCATTCCAGGGTGGTCTCCACCTGAAAAAATAAAATTTTTTTACGGATAATTAAAAAAAATGAAAAATTTTTAAAATCATATTAATTATATATTTTAAACTTTGAATAAGATATAAACAATCCAATTCA
>NC_029793.2:15485169-15489318 GCF_000816755.2 Arachis ipaensis | reverse complement strand
TGAGGCAATCCAACTTAACCAAATAAATAAACTATCCTAAATAACGCTTTTGTTTAATCAAAAGTTTTTATTTTGTTTATATTGGTAACCCTTAATATAACGAAAAGACATGAATCAAGCAATAGTTTTCATAGTTCTGAAATCATATTTCATACAACAATATTAAAGAAGATTTCAAGCCTATATAAAACGTGCTCCGTCATAAATTTATCGTTGCATGAAAAAAGAAGAAAAATCTATGGCAAAGAATGGTGCGACACATATAATAGCAATGTTGATAATTGGAATGATTATTTGCTCTACCAGCAATGAATCTTATAACACCATTGGTAAATCGTATAATATTGTATCAGTGTATTATTCTCTTTCACCTATGATGATAAACTGTATGGTACAATGTCAGAAACGACATCCATCTAATCCAGTAAAAAGGAAAAACTGCCTTAAGGACTGTTGCATCGAAGAATGTCATGACTGGTATTCGTATGATAAGGAACAATTTGATAAATGCATTAAGAATCTTTCTGATTTGTACGTCAAGTAATTTAGTAATATTCAACATCTAGTTAATTTTTGAAGTCTTTTAATTAAGTCTTAGATATTTTTATTTTTAAGAGTTTTAGATGTTTTTTTCCATGTATTAAAAATGTCTACTGCAATTATTGGTGGTGAAAAGTTGGTTTTTAAGACATTTTCTTTTTAAATTTCGAAAATGTTTGAAAGATAATAAAAACCAATTCAAAGTTGACTTATTAAAGTTGCCTTATCACTTCAATAAAATAGCACTTTTGCAACAGCTTTTTTTTATTGTTTAGTGGTAGTTTTCGGTTAAAACTGTTACTAAATTTTTTGCCATATTTGAAAAACGTTACGAATATGAGCGTCGCTAGATGACATAGTGACGATTTTGGACCACCGTTGGTAAATACTATCAGTAAATTGTTTGTGACAATTTTTTATCTATAAAATCGTTACTAATTTGTTACACTTGTCAGGATACTTTTTTATTTTATATTAAACGACGGTACAATTTGAAACCGTCACTAAATTACTAAATTTTGTGACAGCTTTTTTCGTATTTTGTGACTGTTGTAAATGGTCACAAAAATTTTAGCAACATTTTGAAACTATCACTAAGTTATTAGTTCCTATGACAGTTTTTAGGTATATTTAATGATTGTTTAAACTGTCACAATATTTTTAACACAATTTGAAATTATCACTAAATTATTAATTTCTGTGACAATTTTTCTGTATATAGTGACTATTTAAAACTGTCATAATCTCTTTAACATTAAAGTTTTTTTTTATTAATTATTACAAAAATTATTTCTTTATAAATAATAATTTCTCAAAAGTTGAATTCTACAGAAATAACAGTGTATTTCAAAAAATTCAAACTTAATCTTACATACAAGGTTTACAAAGTTCTACAAACTTATTGAGTTCTTGATAGTCCATTAGTTGTAGTAGATGAGCGGAACAAGGATTTAATCACCTAAGATAGATGAACACTGAATCTGAAACCTCTAACATAGCTTGAATGTTCGTTGCCAAATGCTTTAACATATGCTTCATTTTCAGAAGCTACCAATTCCCTTTTGCAAATCTTCTTAGATGACATTTTATAAGCAAATAGTAACAAATTATATATATTGAATTTTATTTAAACCAATCTAAACTAACATAATACTATAAATATTCTTTTTATTATTTTGAGAGGTTATATTTTTATATCTACAAATACTTACATGTCATTTACACTAATGCCTAGGCAAACTGTGTCCCAGACCAATAAATTGAATTTGCTTAGTTAAAGATGTTTTTATTTGTTTTGGAAAATAAAAAATTTATTTTAATTTATTTCAAAAAAGTTTTTCTGCACTTTGATTGAAATAATATTTCAGTTTATATCATTGTGACTTATTTGTAACCTAAATCTAGTTTTAACACTATTTGTTATTTGACAACCAAGTAGCATTACTATATGATGGTTATTTTTTTATTTTTATTTTTTTTTTGGTTTGAATTCAAGAGGCAATAATTCAACTTAACCAAAATAATAAACTATTCTAAATAACGCTTTTGTTTAATCAAAAGTTCTTATTTTGTTTATAATGCATGGTAACCCTTAATATAACGAAAAGACATGAATTAAGCAATAATTTTCATAGTTCTAAAATCATATCTCATACAACAATATTAAGAAAAATTTCAAGCCTATATAAAACGTGCTGCATCATAAACTTATCATTGCATGAAAAAAGAGGAAAAACCAATGGCAAAGAATGGTGTGATGCATACAATAGCAATGTTAACAATTGGAATGATTATTTGCTCTGCCAATAATGAATCTTATAACACTATTTGGGAATCGAATAATAGTTTATTAGCGGATTATAAACCTATGATGAGAATAAGCTTGCTAAAAGCATTAAGAATCTTTACGATTTGTACGTCAAGTAATTTAGTGACATTCAGCATCTAATTAATTTTTGAAATCATTTTAAGATCTTATTATTAGGTTTTTATTTTAATTTAGTTTTGTTATTATTTTAAATGAATATTAAATTGTATAATGAAAATGTTAATATTCCATGTCCTTGTTTCTTCTCTCTCCTACAAGTGTTACGGGATCAATATATTGTCCATAAAATACCTTGTATATATTATTATTTATCTATATGAAAAGTAGCCTCGCTAACAATATATGAAAAAAAATTAAGGTAAAATACTTTGTAAATCAAACCTATTATCAGTGGCGGAATGTAAGGTCTCATGTCGGTTGGGGAGAAAAATGAAGCATGCCTTATCAGGATGTGGATACCTCTTCTTAGTATGATGTATTTTGACAAGTAAGTGTGGGGGTTTCGGCTATCATTCATATCGTCAAAGGCAAAATCGTGAGACCTTGTGTGCCAAAGCAGACAATATCGTGCTAGCGGGTGGTTTGGGCTGTTACACGGAGCTTGAAACAAAATTTTGGGGGCCAAAAATTTAATATAAAAATGTAAGGTCAAACTCATCTAATGCAACTCTTTGAATTTTTGAAGGTTGTATCTTACTTTCTTCGTGATTCATTAAAGTAGAAGAACTATTTATAGGTGTTGATATTGTAGAAGTTATATGTTCCCCTTAAATATTAGTCTTCCTTTTAAAAAATGCATCAATTCTTTGATTTTTCATCATTATTTTGTATAAAAATTTGAATATATATCCTATAAAATATGTAAAAAAAATTAGAAGGATAAATATTAAAATTTATAATATTTATTGATTTTTTTATCAATTTATATAAATACAATAATATCAATCTTATTGAATATTCTAATATTTTTTATCATATAAAAAATTAAATTAAATAAATAGTAATATATAAAATAATATTACATTAAATAAATAAAAAAAACCTGATTTTAGAATGAGAAGCAAAACGTGATTTTAGAATGAGAAGCAAAACGTGTTTTTATAATAAGAAACAAAGCAGCAAGCATGATGATTTTTGTTAGATAATTTTTTTTTAGATGTGTTGTGAAGCCAATAAAGATTCACTCTAAAAATTATTATGTAATAAAAGCATAAAATAGGAATTGAACCTGAATATCTTAAATTATAGTAAAACATTTGAGCCAACTGAACTACTCTTTATTTTTTGAAGAATTACTACTAATTTTTTTATAAAAAATTTGGAGGTCATGACTCCATTGCCTTAGTTAAACTCCGCCACTACCTATTATAATATTAGATGAAAATCTCAAATCAAGTAAAGTTATATATATGTATGTCTTTGCGCATAACTCTATATAAATTGAATTTATTGAATTTGAATTATGCATTATAGTATTAAATCGAATCAATCTTACAAAAATTATAACAAAAAGAGTTGTTCTAGATTCTTGGAAGATAAATCTTCAATAAGACCTTTATGTCAAGTATGTGACAAACTAGGACACACAAAGTCACAAACATTGAATTGCCATTGTAAGTTTTAGAATATGAATTTTAAGTTGCGTTTATTTATTAGGACTCTGAGATAGGAGCATAAAGATAAAAAAAAAATATGTTTGATAAATAAAATATAAATATAAATATTATATTTAGAGATATTGAATTAATATATTTTATATTTTTCATAATAAGAAAAATATA
>NC_029793.2:15483496-15484712 GCF_000816755.2 Arachis ipaensis | reverse complement strand
ATAAATGACCATAAATAAAGATTAGAATAAATTCTCTATTAAAAATGGTTTTACAAAATGATGTTAAAAATACTGTTTGTTTTTCGCATACAACACCGAACAAGAAGAATAAGCATGCGTTTCATTCTGAGCCATGTACTTATTTAGGTACTACACCTGCATGGATAAGGCACCCACTTTGTTTATCAACAATTTATGTGTTTTAATTGTCAGAATAAAATTACTATAAACTAGGGCTGGAAGTGACGAGTCAAGTCAGTTTATGAGCTAGTTCGAATTTGACTCATTAATAATTCGATAAGTTGAATTTGTGAGCTAGTGAGCTGAACTTAAACTTGGAATTGAGCTCATAAATTAAATGAGTCGAGTTTGAGTTTGGATAAGCTCAACTCATTAGCATATGAGCTGGCTCCAATATATATATAATTATTAATACACATATCATATATGCATTTAATCTATACTTTTAATACATAAATTATAATTTATTGATATAGAATTATAGATTATGTTGCTATTATTTGAGCCAACTCGTGAGCTCGAGTCAGTTCGTGAGCTTTCGATAAGCCGAGTTTGAGCTTAAGAAGTAGGCTCGATTGTTAATGAGTCGAGTCGTGAGTCAATCTCAATTTTCGTGAGTTGAGCTTGAGTTTGGTCTAACTCGACTCAACTCGACTCACTTCCAACCCTACTGTAAACCATGGATACACACCCTTTAGTTATTAAGGTTTGAAAATTATTTGAATAGGTCAATGAATTCCTAAATATTTAACTTTTTAAATAAGTGATATAATAACCTGAATTTTTGAAAATTACATCATGAGTTATTTCTAATTTATTATTTTATTTAAAAAAATATTTTTTTTAAAATAATTAAATTAAATTTTATGATCTTTTAAATTTAAAATTCATTAAAATTTTTAAATAATTTTTTTTATAATAAGATATTTTAAAAAAAATAAAAGAATTATTATTATTAGGGTAAAGTATACTTTTTGTCCTTAAAGTTTGGCAAAAGTTTCAAAAATACCCCTAAATTTTATTTTGTTTCAATTTTGTCCCAAAAGTTTTCGATTTGCATCAAATA
Organism: Arachis ipaensis; assembly: GCF_000816755.2. Lineage (NCBI taxonomy): Eukaryota > Viridiplantae > Streptophyta > Magnoliopsida > Fabales > Fabaceae > Arachis > Arachis ipaensis. The sequence goes on along the minus strand of NC_029793.2, from coordinate 15,483,625 downwards.
TACTCTTAACGGCTAAATTTTCAAAAAAAAATTTAAGACCAATCTAATAATAATGCATGAAAATTATGCTTGATTTGCTTGTATTGAGGGTTGTTCTTATGAAATTGTTATTGAATTGGTCTTAAATTT
>NC_029793.2:15480541-15483452 GCF_000816755.2 Arachis ipaensis | reverse complement strand
AAATGGGAGAAAAAATAAATAAATAAATAAGCATGACTTATATATATATAACCAATGCCATTAAAGAAAGGTAGAGTTCTAGGAGGCACAAATGATTCTTGACGTTTTCTTTTTCAGCAGCTCGGTCAGAAAGTTTCTCCGGAACCTCGAATATTTTGATTTCATACGGAGGTAGAGTTTCGATAAATTCTCACCGATTAAATTTGTGTTGGATAAGTGAATGGTTGTTGTGATTGATTATTGATGGAGTTTGATTGACTTTATATTGAATTTTGTTGATATATTGTTATAAGTGATTACGCTTGTAATTTGGTCATGTTTGTACTGTCCAAACTGTGATAATGAGGCTAATTTGGGGCTATCATTGTGTTAGTTTTTGAATAAAATGGGTGAGGTTTAATGGCCGAGGAATTAAATTAAAAGTTGTGAAAAATCGGTAACCGTAAAACTCAAAAACGGATTAAGATTTAAATGTATATTTTAAGAAAATAGGGAGGCTTTGGTTCTTGGTGAAGAGAAGAATCAACCAAGAAGAATTATTTTTGAGGAAATATACTTGTATTTTTATAAAAAGATTGAGTTTAATATTATAATTATATAAGTTTTTCGGGTATTTTGGATAATAAATAAAGTTCAGGATGAAGATAGTTTTTTATGTTAAAAGTAAGGAATTAAAAGAATGATGAGAAAAGAAAAGAAATATATTAGTTAAAGGGATCTCTGCCACAGGAGAGCAGAGAGTAAAGACTAAAAGAATCTAAAGAACCTCTGCCACAGGAGAGTAGAGAGCAGGAATAAAAGAAATGAAAGAAAGAACAAAACGAAAAGGAGATAAGTAGAAGTATTACTTGGCATTGAGAATGAGCTGAAATGATTGTGTACCTGCTGAAAACGAGCAGAGATATAGTGGTGAGTCCACCGAGATTTGCTTCCAGAGATACATCGGCCAATCCAGGAGATGGTCGCACCTGTAAGACAGAGGTTGCTTACAGAGGCTATTGATACATACATTGGTTCGAGAGGCCTCACCTGTAAGACGGAGGTTGCTTACAGAGGTTATGTTTGCATACATTGGCTCAAGAGAGTCGCACCTATAAGACAGATGTTGCTTACAGAGGTTATCACATTAGAAACCAAACTCAGACAAAGGTTGCTGAGTCACGTTGGGAGCGGGTCGAAACTGACAGATGAGCTCATTACCTGCACTAAGGATAGACATGCATCATACTTGTTTGCGCATATTTATTTGTAAGTGTATTTTCTGTGATTGTGGGTGTGCTAAATGACTGTTTGAATTCTGTGTTCTTTAATTATTGAATTAGATGGTACCTTGTTGATTGTTATTGTTGACCAAGTATATATATATAATGAACATAACTCCTAACCTCAACCCTATTAAGAATTCTCCAATTCTTACCCCCTATTTCCACCCCCTTTCAGCTACAGGTGCGAACGCTTATTGCAAAGCTGAGGGAGCACAGAGGAATATGTTTACGAGTTGAGTTGTTAGAATTTATTTTCCCCTCGCTTTATTAGTTAAAGTTTTATTCAGAGGGGTAGGTTCTATAATTGTTTTTGTATGTAATACTACAATGTATTAATAATATTATGTATGTGAATATGTGTTGTTTGTTTTTGTTGGAAAAGTTATAAGTTTTAGGAAAAATATTGATAGATTTACGTCGTGTAAAGGCTCAATAGTAAATAGATAATAAAAGAAATTAGGTTAGTAATGTCTTACTTTTAATACGATTATGAGGTGCTAAAAGTTAGGGTGTTAAAACTTGAATTTCAGCTTCTTGTCTTAATATAAAAATAATAAATTTTCAAGAGATAAAAAGAATATATCAATTAGATGACAACTATATTATAAAAAAGAAAGTTATCATATTTGAAAATTTTCAATTCCTCCACTCATTGAAGCCAAGTATGCTTAAAACAACAATATATTACCATATTGTATCTCAACTATTTTTTATAAATAATTATTAATTAAATATTCGTAATTAATTTTTAAAAATCATATAGGAAGCTTTTCACCTTTTTTAGCCTATAATTTATTTTCATCACCGTCTAATGTGCAATATATTATTTATGCTCATACTTTTTATCTCAATCCATTATTAAAATGAAGAGACACACAAACTTAATTAAAATAATTAACTATTCCAAAACAATACTTTTCGACAATGAAAAGTTCTTGTTAATTTATATTAGTAATGAGTAACTCATTGTATAAGGAGGGGACATGAACTAAGCAAAGAATATCCTAGTTCTAGAATCATATAACATATAATAATATCAGGGAATATAAAATATATATGGTCCATTGTGTAAACTTATGATTGCAAGATTGAAAAGAAGAGAGACAACATACATATATATGGCTAAGAATAATATTGTTCATGCAATTGCAATGTTAATTGTTGGAGCAATTATTTGTTCTACCATTATTACTAAATTTCATGATGAAACCACCTCTAAAGAATCTTGGACTACATCTTATAACGTTGTACTTAGCCTAGACGGTTGTATCAGGAAATGCAAGGCAAGCTTTAAACGTAGAACAATAGAGAGAATAGAATGCATTAAGGGATGTGTTGTTGTGGAATGCCAAAGACGTCATCCGATCCGTAAAAAGAAGAGGAGTGTATGTTTTGACTCTCTTTATAAACTAATTATGAGTAATTAATTGTGGTAAGTATCTAACTTATCGTGAATTTTTGGAGTATATATTTTCTTGTATGAATATTTGATGTGGTAATTATTTGGTTTCATTCTTCACTTTTTGTGTATGTTTTAAGATTTATGAATTATCAAAAGTATTTAACTATATGAAATAATATGCAACTAATGAAGGACAATTAGGGAAATTAAATTATAAACCGCAAAAGTAGGACTGATCCTTAAA
>NC_029793.2:15471623-15480484 GCF_000816755.2 Arachis ipaensis | reverse complement strand
TATAAAATATATATTAAAAATAAATTAAACTATATATATTTTATATATAAATATATAATAATTAATTTTAATAGATAATTTTAATATATAAACAATATTTTTTATTATTAGTAGAGTTGAAATTTAGATAATTCTCTGGGAAAAGGCTTCAACATTTCATTAAAATTTTAAAAGCATTTTGCATTGTTGAATTTGGATGGTTATACAGTCACTCATCAATCACTCATTTTTGCAATTCGTTTTCTTTTTTCCTTTCCATCACCAGAGCAACACAATTGAGGTAGAACAAGAAATAAAGTTCATTAAACATTTAAACGTGAAGAAGAAATACAAGCAAGAAGGAAAAAAAATAAACAAATTTATCAAACCAAAAGAAAAAGGACGTCGAAGATAATCAGTTCTTTGTGCCATGGGACTGTTTAATTTTGTAGTTTGTGTGTGGGTTTTGCCATTTTTATGTACAAAATATATTAGTATTATATCAAAAATAATATTTTTGGCAAGTTGTTATTAAACTCTTCTACAAGTATAAGTTGGAATGATTTTGGAAGTAGTTATGTATTCAGAGTTTCAAGGGCAAATTGGAATCTTAGTTAGGTACTCTATTGAAGTCATAATTGTATAAGTGTAATAAATCCATCAGAAACAATTATTGGCAGTTATTAGATAGAATTATAATTTTTAATTATTATAATTCTCTATAAATAAGAGTTTTAGGATCAAGAATAAGGGGTTAAAAATTCTTCTCAGAAACACTCTCACAAAATCTCATATCCCCATCGATTTTATAAGATTCTTAATCTTGAGTTAGTTTCTATAAATTTTCGTCCATGCTTTTACATTCTTTTACAAATTTTGCACTCTACTTTCATATAGTTTATTTTTCAAATTTAACTTTGGGCATTTTACATTTTAAGTATGCCTTTAATTCCTTTTATTTACTTTTGCAACAAAGTTTACGTTCAGACAAGTTTTATTTGCATTTGAAGTATTTAATTTCGTATACTTTAATTTCTTATTTCATCATTTAAATAAAATATAAAAAAAGATCTTTGCTTCTTCGTCATGATAAAATAAAAGATTTTAATGTATAATATACAAATAAGAGTAGGTTTCGCTCCTAAAAATTAGATATTGAACCAATCTAATAATTTCACAACAATTAGACTTAGTTTGTTTGGATCTATGAAAATCTGTTAAATAAATTGGCACACTTGATAGGACAATTTTTGTTGTGTCAAAATTAATTTGGTGATTTTATGCATGTTAAAGTTTTAAGTAGTGCATGTGAAGTGGTAAAGTCATTACCATGTCTGAGGAAGTTCCAAATAGCAACATGGAATCAAACACGTCTATGATTATTTCACAAACCTTTGCAAATTCATCATCATATGTAGAGAAAAGTATTCAGAATTTGAAAAATGTTGCAGTTGTTAATACAAATACTGGAGGGCAATAGACGAAATTTACGTCCTAGAATTGCGCCAGTACAAAATCAATTACCAGTAACTACAGAATGCCCCCGTTTCCCTCGTATTATGTGCCACCTTCAGGCATTTATGCACTTCCAATTAGATTTAGAAATGCGCTAGTTACACTAAATAACTAACCAAAATTTTCTCATTTTCGTATGAGTTGAGATTATCAAGTTGGTTTCTCGTTGAATAGCTCAAGATCATTAGCGGCTTTTCAACAACATATAAATGAGAGTCATCACGATTTAGTTGATTTATCAACTTAGCAAATGACTACAATTTTAAATCCAATTATGGATGATAATACTACCAAGTATGATAATAAGTTAGATGGACATGGTCAACCTCAAAATATAGGTTACAATAATAAGGAAGGTTTCCATCATAATTTTAATGATGAAAACAATCCTCATGCCATTCAACGTGGTCAAAATGTTCAAGATATTTTGAATTAAATTTGAGTCAATTCGCGTGACAATCATTATCAAATGATAAGGATTGTTGAAAGAGTAAATAGTCAAATTAGTCTCTAAAGGATCACTCATTTTTTAAATTGGTCATCGAAATTTTTTTTAATCAAATTCGTCCTTCAAAGATTATTTTAAATTAGTCATGTTAGTCTTTCTGTCACTTTCATTACTAATGACATCAAAATTTGCTAACGTGGTACGTTAAGTGACATCACAATATATACCTAGTAGTTCTAATTGGCGACTAACATGATAAGTTTATGATGAAATTAGATTAAATCAACTTAAATTGAAAGATTCTAATGCCTCAAGTTCTCCGCTCAATTAGATTTTGATTTGATCTAATTTCATAAACTTATTATGTTAATAATCAATTAAAACTCTTAGGTGTGTGTTGTGGTGTCATTTAACGTGCCACATTAGCAAATTTAGACACCATCAACAAAAAAAGTAATAGAAGTACTAGTGTGATCAATTTAAAATCTTTGAAGGATGAATTTGATATATTAAAAAAATCTTTTGAAAAATAATTTGAAGAATGAGTGATCTTTCACAAACGAATTTAACCATTTACTCATTGTTAAAAATATTTTTTAATCGAGTAGATATTAATGTAGGGTTTATGCATCGACCTATTTTGTTTCAGTTTTTCCTAAAATAATTCAAATGACAAAAGTACCCATAGGGATAAAAATCCTAAAATATTTACCTAGTTTGCTGAAAAATAGGGGAATCAACTATAAAGGATATTGCTTGATATTTGGTCGAACTCGAAAATTTATTAAACGATGAAGATTTGAAATTATTTTTTTTCTCTAACCAAAAATGCTACTACTTAGTTTTCAAATTTAAGACACAATTCGATTTTAGCATGGACTTAATTAGAAAATGCTTTTCATAGTCAATTCTATAAAGAAGAATTGATAATAACTTTAACAGATTTGTTTGCTTTGAAAAGAGGTGATGATGAATTGATAAATGATTATATTATTCGATTCAAAAATGCTCATAATCGATAATTATATTGTTTCCGTGTGAAGCTCTTGGCAAAGAGTGGTGGCCAGAGCACCAATAATCATGTCGTTTAGGTGAGTTTCTTCTTTTTTAGAGAGAGAGGAGTAATTTAAGATTTTTGAGTAGTTTTTAGAGTTTGGATAATTTTGTCATACGAAACCGATCTTTTACAAATATAACTTTAATTTTATTATCTTGTAAGAGTATTTATCAAAATTTAAAACTTTTGCGGATGCAAATAATAGTTTATTCGTTAAAAGTATTTTGGTTGTGTTTGTTTTTCACATACAACACCCTACAAAAAGAAATAAGCATGAGTTTCATTCTGAGTTGTGTACTTATTTTGGTAGATTTTTTTCTATAATAAAATAAAAAAATTATTATTTCTTCAAATATGATTTTTAGATTTTAATTGTCAAATACGATTTTTTTTTGGCATTTGGGCAAGTTCGTCGGACCCCAGCGAACTCTGTAAAAATTGGCAAGTTCACCTAACCCCTCGACGAACTTTATAAATTTTATAGAGTTTGCCTTATCCCTGGCGAACTCCATTCAAATTTTTTTAAACCCACGTTTTTTAATCCATATCATTGTCTAGAAAATAGTATATAGATCTACAAACAGTATATAGGAGTACACAAAATTACACAGACAACAAGCATGGCTTTTTCAAGGATTTTTTTAATTATAAATTAAAAAAAATATGCCATATTTAACGATGGCAACCATTTTTATCGTCTCTAAAAATACACAGGTACACTGCAATAAGTCATATTTAATGTAACACCCTACAACACAGAGTTTTACGCTTAAGTCGTAGAAAAGAGGTAGTGTGGTGTTACGGACCTCTAATCAGTTAAAATATACATATAATAGTGAAAAGAGATAATATACTAGGAGCCTTTAAAAACAGGTAAAACAAAATCGCAAAATAAAAAAAAAAACGCAACGCTCAAGAGAAAGGATTACTTGCGTGCTAAGAAACCTAAAAGCTAAGGATAGGAATAAGAAAAGAGTCATAAGAGTGCCAATAGTACAGAGAAACTAGCTCTTGACTCAGCCTACGAAGCCAAGGTTGGCCGGAGAATATTTGCATATATATATATAGGTATCCCAACACCCAAAATACAAAATCAAGCCCCTAGCTCTCCTGTAGCCTCTATGAGGAACAAAATAAACAAGATTATTGGAGAGCAAGCTAAGTACATAAGTCATATATACACAATCATAAAGCCCAAAATACACACAGGACTACTCCGCTTCCAGAATCCAGACGCCTAGCGAGGAGCCTCTCGACCTGCATCTGAAAATAATAACACATTATGGGGTGAGAACCGGAGGTTCTTAGCATGGTAAAGGTGCCATGCGTATAATAAATAAGGTCCTGGGAATGCCAGAGGCAATCCTAGAACTTCGTCATACAATTATAGAACTTAATTGCTAAGCAAAAGCCATAAATAGGGGTAGGTATTCTAAGTATACTATACTCACTTGCCTTAAACCTAAAACCTAACACTTAACCAATTCACTATTCCTCCGTCCCTCTGTTATCCATAATTCAGCAGAGACAAACAACCAAACAGATTCACATACAAGTAAGAAGCAGATAGTGCAAGTAGCAAGTATATAAGTAGCAGGATACATATGTTCAGTTAGGCAATCCCAGGTAGTGCATAACAACCAACACAAACGAATGCACATGATGCATGCCTGTCCTATGGCTAATGAGGCTCATCTGTCAGTTATCCAGCCAACCCGACAAGTCCGAAAACCTTAGACTGTCCCTCGTCGCGCATCTCCATGAGTCTATGCATAGATTTCACATTCTTTCATCATTCAAATCACTCAATGGGGGGCTATCCATACCTGAGAATTTATACGTTTCCGGTCACCCTTACGACGTAGGGTCAACAGAGTATCGAGATTCAACTTGGAACACGTGGTGGCAAGCTACGGTTCTTACCCAGGAAAACTCATATCTCAGATATCATCATTCATAAGCCATTACATTTTCATAACTAATATATAATCATTTATCAAGCCAAAGCATAATCTTCATTTAACATTCTCATCTCCTTCATATAACTCATTATTTTACCTCTTACTTCATCTCCAAGTTATCTTATTTTTCTAGCTCCAATTAGCTACTGGACTTAGTACTATACCCTAAGTCTAAAAGAGAGAAAAATGGAGGTTTAGAAGTGAAAATCTGGTTTAAAACACCAAAAATCTAGTTTTGCAGCAAACAGAGGTCACGCGCGTGCGTGGGTCACGCGCACGCGTGGTGAGAATAGTACGTCACGTGTACGCGTGAGTCACGCGTACGCGTGATTATGCGCATTGGCTTCTCACGCACATGCATGGCTACTCGCGCATGCGTCGTTAAAATACCACACCACGTGTACGCATGGGCTACGTGTACGTGTGGATGTACATTTTTCAAAAATTGGCAGAATGCTCATAAAGCTGCTACAAACCAGTTTTGATATCCTGCCAACACAGTTTTCACCCTAAACATCAATCATCCATAACTTTCTCTACAAAATTCCGTTTTTCACAAAATATAGATCGTTCAAAAGTTTGCAAAATCACCTTTCATTTGAAAGAAACCACATTTCCATCCAAAATTTGAGGAACAAGTTATGGACTCTCAAAGTTCATTCCAAATCAACTTTCTACCAAAACCACCAAAACCACATTTTCCTTTCAAACCTCTTCTCCACCCAATTTAGCATACCACAACCATCAACACAATCAACCATTAACCATAACACAACAATTCTAATAACCTTAGCTCAATAACATCATATTCTACCCAATTTACCAATTTAGCCACAAACCACATATTGCTACACATACTCATTCTTACCATTTTCATGAAAATCTTCAATCCTCATTACAACACTAATTTTCAAGTCAATACCAACAAGACCAAATTATACCATTCACTATCTCAACCACACCATTACCTTGCCAAAATCATCACCCTTCGTTCATCACCAACATACAAGCATATACACATACATACATTTAATTCCCATTATTAATTACTCAACACCATACCATATCAATTTATTCATCAACATCACAAACACTAACCATTTAACATATCAAACTATTCCAATCTATCCTATAATACTCTAGCCTAAGTTTTCACACAACCTTATATATTAAACGCGCGAAACCTAAACCATACCTTGGCCGATCACTTTATTTAAATCAAGGCAGCCTCACAAGCTACAAAACAGCCCCTCAAGCTTAGAGTAACCAGCCACAAGCTTAGCTTTAATCACCACCAAGCCTCCAAATGTTCACTTTTCAATTCCAAAGCATATATATAAACTTAATTCACACCTAATACACATATATATTCCAAATTCAGATTTTACTTAATGAAATAAAAATTAAATTAAAGTCTATGAAATCCTTACCGCTCCCACACGCATATCAACTCAAACCCAGTAAGCTTCGCAAGCTAAATCAAACCTAGAACACCAAATTGGCAAAATCTCACTATAGGGTTTCAATTTCAAGAATAGAAGAGGGGATAGAGATTAAGAAACAAAAATAGAGCTTATCGGTGAAATTAATCCGATAAAAATATAGAGCTCAACGCGCTGGACGCGTGACCGCGAACGGTGCGGCGATCAGAGCTCAAACGGGAAAGTTGTGGTGGTTGGAGTGTATGATGAGGGTTAGGGAACTCTCTTCCTCCCCACTTTTGTTTGGCGTTGCTGAAGCTAAATGGGGGAGATGATTTTGCCCCTTTTTAAGTTATGGGTCTGGTTGAACCCACAGGTCTGGTTTGGACTCCAGTTCAACTAGTTCGGTCCATCCGGTCTAATTTTTGGCCAAATTTTTTGAAATTGGTATCAAAATTCTCGTTTTGAAGAGCTCTATCCTATTTTGATATTAGTTTGGCATTTTTAATTTTCTTATTTAAAATTTAATTTATTGACTAATTATTTGCTAATTTTATGGGGTTTACATTTAACAAGAATTTTTTAATTATAAATTAAAAAACAATAACTATTTCCCAAAAATAAAATATGACTTATTCCTATGTACTCTTGTGTACTCTCATATACTCTGGAGACGATGATAATGGTTACCATTGCTAACTTTTCACTCTTATATATTTGAAGTAGATTATTTTTTGGAACTAGTTATTTTTTTAATTTATAATTAAAAAATTCTTGTTAAATATGACTGATTCTAGTGTACCTGTGTATTTTTAGAGACGATAACAATAGTTGCCATTGTTAAATATGACTTATTTTTTTTACTTTACAATTAAAAAATCATTGAAGAAGTCATGTTTGTTGTCCTATATACTGTTTGTAGATCTATGTACTATTTTCTAGACGATGATATGGATTAATTAAAAAATTTGAGTGGAGTTCGCCGGGGTAGGGCAAACTCTATAAAATTTATAGAGTTCGCCGCGGGTTAGGAACTTGCCAATTTTTACGGAATTCGCCGGGGTTCGGGAACTTGCCCAAATGCAAAAAAAAAAAAAATGGTATTTGGAGAATTAAAATCCAAAAATCATGTTTGGGAAAATAATAATTTTTTTATTTTATTACAGAAAAAAACCCAAATAGTTATTTTTTTTTAATTTATAATTAAAAAATCCTTGTTAAATATGGCTTATTCCGGTGTACTTTGTATATTTTTAGAGACGATAACAATGATTTTCATTGTTATGGCTTATTTTGTTTTAATTTATAATTAAAAAAAATCCTTGAAGAAGTCATATTTTTCTCCGTGTATTTTTGTGTACTCCTATATACTATTTGTAGATCTATATACTATTTTCTAGACGATGACATGGATTAATTAAAAAATTTGAGTGGAGTTCGCCGAGAGTTAAGCGAACTTGCCAATTTTTATAGAGTTGGCAATTGTCATTAATTTTAATTAATTTTTTTATAATCACTAATTTATTATCTCACTTACATAATATTTATTTCATATTTTTTAAAGTGGAATAATAATTTATTATAATTTTTTAACACAAATATTTTCTTTTTTTTTTTGAAAGAAAGAGCTCAACGCTCAAGCGGAGCAAAGAAAAGCAGACAGAAATAAAAAAAGACTAATAACCCCAATAATGTCATCTCTGGCATAGTCATCAACAACATAAATTATTTACCATACCACTCTATAGCACATGAAAACGATTGATCCACACAATCTACAACTCCTGTTGAGCTTACTCTAAAATATGACATCATAATTGAATTTAAAAAAAGATCAAATACTTAAATTAATTTATTCAATTAACAAATTTACTTATAACATCCATAATTTCATATTAATAATATTCATAATTTTATAATATGATATCCACAATTAATAAATTTTTACAATTAATATTACTAAATTTTAAACTATATGTCTTATTGTATTTTTCAAATTATTATCTCATATGTGCACTAATTGCACTAATTTTTAATTATTTTAATATTTTTATTTAATATTCATATGTATGCTTATTTATTAATTTTAATATAATGAGTTAATAATTACTTTTAAAATTTTATTTCTTAAATATAATAATAATGAAAGAGCATTTTTTGAGATTTAATTCACATTAAATTTAGAATTGACTTTTAGTGTAATTAAATGAGAGAAGATAGTTACAGAAATAAATTAATTATGTCAATCAAATCCAAAAAGTAATTCACACTCTCTTATAAATACAAATGTTATTGATCATATATTTTTATTTATTATCCATAATATTTTAGCTACCTACTGTTCTGGGGGTTACCTGAAACTAGAGGTCGATCTCGGATGAGATCTTCTATACTGGTCAGAGATGGCGTGTCCGGCTGGCTGGTGGCGGCCGGAGCTGTTGTGTCTGACTTGTTGGACTTGCTGCACTGCTGATCCTTGG
>NC_029793.2:15455049-15471595 GCF_000816755.2 Arachis ipaensis | reverse complement strand
CGAATTTGCCCAAATACCAAAAAAAAAAAAAAAATCGTATTTAAAAAATTAAAGTTCGAAAATCATATTTAAAGAAATAATAATTTTTTATTTTAAAAAAGAAACCCTTATTTTGGTACTACACCTGCATACAAGGGGTTTAATTGTTTAAATGTCTCACACCTGGTGGGAAAATCATCAAAATACATGGATAAGGCACGCACTTTAATTTGTTTATCAACAATTTTTATGTGTTTTAATTGTCAGAATATAAGGTTTGAAAATTATTTATATATGTCAATAAATTTCTAAGAGCATTTCTAGTGTTAGTTCTAATTTTAATTTTATTTTGGGTCTTACAAAAATATTTGTAGAGTCATATATTATAAATAGTGATTTAAAATTTAAAATAAAATTTGTTTCTCTAATACTTAGTCTTAGTTCATTTAGAATTTTATATCGGAGCTGTTGTGTCTGACTTGTTGGACTTGCTGCACTGCTGATCCTTGGCCACCGGAGGGTGGGGGGTACCTGCAAGAGACTCCGATGCTTAAGTTAGCACGGGTATTAAGCAGGTTTTTAGTAGAATCAGAGTATGAGTTATACCTGGGTACTCCAGTGTATTTATAGTAGTTGTAGAGTGACCTTTTTAGATAAGATAAGTTAGTTATCTTATCTTATCTTATCTTTTGGCGAGGTCAGCTTATCTTCAATGGAACCACCCTTATCTCTATAGGCTTGGACTGCCTTTGGATCTGGGTTGTATTCCTTGAGTTAGGCCCATTTTTCGGGCTTTCCTGTCGATTTGGCCGAGCTCTTTTGGGAAGAGGTCGGATAGACTGACCTGAAGAGGTCGGTCGCTTTGTCGCTGATCATCCCGGGTCGGATAGCTCGACCCAGGGTATGAACAGTGCCCCTGCTCGAGCTTGGTCTTTCTTTTGGAGGTCGAGTCTTGGTTTTAGGACTTCGATCCTTCTTGGATGAAGCCGAACTCGAGCATTTTGTCGACTTCCTCTTTTGTAGAACCTTTTTGAATGTAGAACGTTTTCCTCTAAAAGCGCGCGCTTTTGTATTAGTGCCTTGTTATGGGGAACGTGCGAGGGTTTAATGCCCCAATTAATTTGGCATTAATTGCCCCATTTCCCTTAACTTCTTTATTTTTGAACTTTACACTCAGGAAACGGTTTCTCTTCTTCACTCTTTCTTCGTAACTTCTTCCTTTACTCTTTCGCTTTCTGTTTCTGGCTTTGAGTCCATAGCTCCTTCCTACGACGCTTGCTTTGTTGCTGTTTTCGTGGAAGAGGGGTGATTCTGGATTTCGCCTTCCATTTTTCTGCTTTCTTTTGCAGCTTTTGTCCCATTTTTCAGGTTTGGTTTTTCTTCCTTCCTTCCTTTACGCCATTTATTTTGAGAAAGTTTTGATTTTGGCTGGAGAAAGTTTGGATCTTTCTACCTTTGCTTATGCCTGATCGTGGTGTGTTCTGTAGTTTCTTTGCCTCTTTGCATGATTTTTCGCTTTTCCTGTTGCTTGATGTTTTTAGGGCTTCTGCCTGTTGTTAGTGCTTTTGGTTTCGAAGCTTTGAGTGATAATTTTGTTTGATCCTAAAAAAGGAAGTATCTTTGACACTTTCTACTTGTCGTGCTTCGATGTTTGGGGATGCATGCTTGTTCTTTACTGATAGACTGTAGGAAGATAGTGGTTTTGATGACTTTCTGTGCTTTTTGCGTTTTTTCTTTCTCCTGTGAAAATGCTTGCTGTTTGAGGTCTTCTATTCTTGTTTGAGAGATGCTGGAATGTAAGCGGTAGTTTTTTCCTGAAACGGTGCTTTGTTACTGCCTCCAAAGGATGCCCCAGGACTTTGGTTTGAGTCTTGGGGTTTTCCTTTCCTTTTTGTTCTTCTGTATCATATTAGTCGAGTTGTTTCACCCTTTGTCTGAGATGCTTTTTAGTAATCCATTCTTCTTTTCTTATTGTAGGATTAGTTGGTCTCATGTCTTCTCGCAATAACGTTGTAGAGATGTCTTCCCAGGTTCCTGAGGGCATGGCCGATTGGGTGGACTCAATGGTTCTTATGTGTGTCTCTTTGGTTGATTCCGAGTTTTGTGTGCAGCTTAGGCAGTTTCATAGGGTCTGTAGTAGTGCAGGTGATGAAAAGAATTATGAACTTGTCCCTCCCTCTTCTGAAGAGACAGTTTGTTTCTCTACTCGGGTTGTTAGAGATCGCCCTTATTTCTATGCTTATGACTTCTTCTTTGGTCAGCTAGGTATCACTCTCCCTTTTACTGAATTTGAGATCAACCTGTTATGGTCCTGTAATGTTGCTCCCTCTCAACTTCACCCTAATTCCTGGGGTTTCATGAAAATTTTTCAATTGTTGTGTGATGGTTTCGGTATTCCTGCCTCGCAATCTCTCTTCTTCTATCTATTTGTTTTGACGAAGCCTGGAGTAGTAAAAAAGAAGGCAGCTTGGGTCTCCTTTCGATCTTCCCAGGGGAAGAAGGTCTTCTCCATGTTTGACGAATCGTTTCGCGATTTTAAAAATTACTTTTTCAAGGTCCGAGCTGTTGAAGGAGCTCGGCCCTTTTTTCTGGATGAAAATGATGAGCTTGCCTTTCCCTTGGAATGGCAAAAAGATGTGAGAGTGTCCAGATACACGTGGGAGATGCTGGATGAAACTGAGCGAGCTTTTGTGACCATCTTGGAAGAACACTGGGGTCAACCTCCCCATCTTGATACAAAGAAATTTTTAACCAATCCTTCTCTTCTTCAAACCGAGCTGGGTATTTTGCGTTCCTGATTTTTCCTTTATTATCTGTTTATATTGCTTGTAAATACCTTTCCGACTTTGCATTTTAATTTCTTACTGTTGTGTTTTATTTGCAGAGGCAATGAAGAATAATGAATCCATGAAGACTTTTAAAAGAGCACAGAAGGCGACTGCTGCTAAAAACATCTCGGCCAAGGCGGCCGGGGAGGGATCTTCCCAAGTGCGTGTGAAGCCGTCCATGCTGAGTTCTCCTGGGGCGAGGAAGGTGATCCCCACTCCTCGAGTTCGTCTGGCTGACCCTCCACCAACTTCTGGCTCCTTCTGGCGCTCCTCCCAATAAGAAACAAAAAACGGCTGAGCCTTTCAACTTTTATGCTCCCGACTTCAATGCGATCGAATTCGTGGATCAGCAAATCGGTCCCTACGGTGCTCTTCCTATGGACGATGTGTCTATCCTTTGCCATCTGGAATTTATGGCCCGAAACAGTGTAAAAATGGCGTATATGGGGGCTGCTTTGTACCGAACTGCTCAGAATATTCCTCTTCATGCCACCAAAGAGTTTATGGAGGAGGCGAAGCAGGAGTTCGACCGGATGAAGGGCCTTAAAGAGGAGCTTGAGGTAAAGGTTGCCAAGTTGGAGAAGGATTTGGAGAACGAGAAGGCGAATTCTCTTGCGTTGGCAGCTTCTGTGCGGCTGGCCGAGGACACGACACTGATGCATAAGGATAGCTACGTTACGTCTTATCGGGAGGTGATGCGTCTGAGGGGGGAGCTGGAGAGTGCCCGGGAAGATTACTCTGACCTTCAGGGTCATCTCGTTGGCAGTGTGACTGCTGCTTACGAGAACCTGAAGGAACAAGTTCGGGTTATTGCTCCTGAGGCCGACCTTACCCTCTTCAGCCTGGATAACGTTGTCAGGGATGGCAAGATTGTCCCTGCTGACGAGGATGATGATGTTGAACCTCTCCCTGTATCCTCTGCCAAAGTGTCGACTTCTTCAGCTCCTCCGGTTGTAGCCGATCCGGATTGCCAGATTCTGAACCAGGAGGATGGAACTATGGATGCTGTGCCTATTCAGACTCGCCCTCCTTCTCCCCCTAATGATGCTGCCAAGAAGGTTTTCGATGTTTGCTAATTTCTCTCTGAACATTTGTGTAGCTGGCCTGGCTTGTGGGCTTTTAAACTCTTTATTGTTTTGTTAACTGCTGACACTTTCTAGTCGCTTGCCTAGCAACTTTTATTTTGAAAAACAAAGGTAGCTTTCTAGCTTTTTGAGGTAGATTTTGGTGGCCTCTGAAGCTTTCTAACTTTTGTAGATTATATCACGCTTTTTTGCATTTAACTTGGTATCTCTTCTGGTTTTTGAGAGTGTTGGAATCTTGCGGCTCACTTGGTTTTTTAGGAGGCCGACTTCTTTATGTCGTCCTCTTCTAAGTTATTTTTGTAATCCTCTTTCTTGGACCTTTGTCAGGTCTCTTTCAGGGATTTTTATAACTTGTTTTGTAGGAGGCCGACTTCTTTACGTCGTTCTCTTCTAAGTTATTTTTGTAATCCTATTTCTTGGACCTTTGTCAGGTCTCTTTCAGGGATTACTTTTATAACTTGTTTTGTAGGAGGCCGACTTCTTTACGTCGTCCTCTTCTAAGTTATTTTGAAATCCTCTTTCTTGGATCTTTATCAGATCTCTTTCAGGGATTATTTTTATAACTTGTTTTGTAGGAGACCGACTTCTTTACGTCGTCCTCTTCTAAGTTATTTTTGTAATCCTCTTTCTTGGACCTTTGTCAGGTCTCTTTCAGGGATTATTTTTATAACTTGTTCATTGTAGGAAACCGACTTCGTTATGTCGGTCTCTTCCAAGTTATTTTGAAATCCTCTTTCTTGGATCTTTATCAGATCTCTTTCAGGGATTACTTCTATAACTTTTTCATTTTGGGCTGACTTTGTTATGTCGGGCCCTTCTAAGTTAAAGTAATCCTCTTTAATAGGGTTGGCCAGACCTCTTTCCAGGGTTTACTTGTAACTTGGGTTGACTTGGTCCGACTTCTTTACGTCGACCAGTCTTTAAGTTATTATTTAGCAATCCATAAGACCTCATCAGGTTCTTTTTCGGATCACTTTCGATAACTTCTTACATTATTCTGTGTTCATCTTTGCCGATTTGTAGAAGGTGGTTGCTATCTTTAGATTGTCTTTTAGGTGAATCGCGTTTTCACCTTTATCGGATGATTATCTTTATCGTGATCGTGCAGTGAAGTTGCTTTTCACTTTATGCCGATCTGTTGCTTTATAATCGGACGATGAATGCTTCAGATTAATGCGTCTTGAAAACTTGTAGAATATCTAAAATATATTTTATTTAAAGGAAAGTGCAAATATATACATGTGGGAATTTTTCATCCCTTTAAGTCGGATAGTGTCTGAGTCTCAACTTGGTGCCTCATTAAAAAACCTTTTCAGGAAAAAGAGTGCATCCAGTAGTGAGATCTTTACTTTTTCTAGCTGTAGTACCTTCTTAGGTTGCAGGCGTGCCATGATCTGGGAAGCTCTTGTCCATCGAGTTCGGACAGTCTGTAGTAGCCCTTCCCAAGTACTTCTACGACTCGGTAGGGTCCTTTCCAGTTTGCTGTCAACTTTCCTTCTTCTGGTCGAGTTGTTCCAATATCATTTCGGATTAGGATGAGATCATTTTCTGCAAAACTTCTCGGTACTACCCTTTGATTATATCTGGAAGCCATTCGACGCTTTAGTGCTTCTTCCCTGATCCGAGCTCTTTCTTGGATTTCAGGTAGTAGGTCGAGCTCTTCCCTTTGAAGTTGGAAATTTGCTCCCTCATTGTAATGAACCACTCTAGGCGATCCTTCCTCAATCTCTACCGGAATCATTGCCTCTATTCCGTATGCTAACCGGAAGGGGGATTCCTTTGTGGTGGAGTGTGGCGTCATTCAATACGCCCATAGAACTTGTGGAAGCTCTTCTGCCCAAGCTCCCTTTGCGTCTTGTAATCTCCATTTTAACCCGGCCAATATGACTTTGTTGGCAGCTTCAGCCTGTCCATTGACTTGCGGATGTTCCACGGAGGTGTACTGGTGCTTTATGTTTAGGTCGGCTACTAACTTTCTGAAGCCTGCATTTGTGAATTGAGTGCCATTGTCTGTGGTGATGGAGTGTGGAACCCCGAACCTTGTGACAATGTTTCTATATAGGAATTTCCGACTTCTTTGAGCAGTGGCATTGGCTAGGGGCTCTGCCTCGATCCACTTTGTGAAATAGTCTACCCCTACTATGAGGAATTTAACTTGTCCTGATCCCTGGGGGAAGGGTTCGAGAAGATCAAGTCCCCATTTTGCAAACGGCCAAGGCGAAGTTACACTGATGAGCTCTTCTGGCGGGGCGATGTGAAAGTTGGCATGTTTCTGACATGGTGGGCATGTCTTTACAAATTCTGTAGGTTCTTTCTGTAGAGTTGGCCAATAAAATCCCGCCCGGAGTACTTTTTTGGCAAGAGCTCGTGCTCCGAGATGATTGCCGCAAATGCCGCCGTGTACTTCTTCTAGCACTTCCTTTGTGTTGTTGGTCGGCACACATTTTAGTAATGGTATTGAGATCCCTCTTTTGTACAAGATGTTGTTTATGATAGTGTAGTACCGTGCCTCCCTTTTTAACCTCTTTGCCTCCTTTTCTTCTGCGGGGAGTGTTTCTGTTTTGAGGTAGTTAATTATGGGGGTCATCCATCCTTGGTCCTGACTTGTTACGGCTAGGACTTTTTCCTCTTCCGAGATGGACGGGTTCTGTAGCATTTCCTGGATGAGGCTTCTATTGTTGCCTCCTGGTTTGGTGCTAGCTAGTTTCGAGAGTGCATCAGCTCGGGTATTTTGTTCGCGGGGTATGTGGCGGATCTTATATTCCCCGAGTTGTCCGAGCTGTTCTTTGGTTTTATCCAAATACTTTTTCATGGTGGGATCTTTGGCTTGGTAGCTCCCTGTTATCTGTGAGGTGACTACTTGTGAATCGCTGTAAACGTTGAGTTTTTGAGCTCCAACCTCTTTAGCCAGCTTCAAACCAGCTAATAATGCTTCATATTTCGCCTGATTGTTTGAGACCGGGAACCCGAATTTAAGGGAGAGCTCAACTTGGGTTCCTTGGTTGCTTTCTATTTTTACCCCTGCGCCGCTTCCAGTCTTATTTGAAGAACCGTGCACATAGAGATTCCATTCTGTGGGGATTTCCGGGGCATCTGTGAATTCTGCGATGAAGTCGGCCAGATACTGTGATTTAATGGCCGTCCGAGCTTCATATTGGAGGTCAAACTCGGATAACTCGACTGCCCATTGTAAAATTCTGCCTGCTAAATCTGTTTTCTGCAATATTCCTTTTATGGGCTGGTTAGTTCGAACCTTAATTGTGTGAGCCTGGAAGTACGGGCGAAGTCGTCGAGATGTTAGAACGAGAGTATAGGCAAACTTTTCTATTTTCTGGTAGTTCAACTCGGATCCCTGTAGCGCTTTACTAATGAAGTAGACGGGTTGTTGCCTACTTTTGTCTTCTCTGACTAGTGCTGAGGCTATTGCCCGGCTTTCTACTGCGAGATATAATATGAGCGGTTCTCCTTTTTGTGGCCGAGATAGGATATGTGGCCGTCCTAAGAAATCTTTGAAGTCTTGGAAGGCTTGTTCACATTCTGTTGTCCATTCGAACTGCTTTCCCTTTCTTAAAGTAGCATAGAAGGGGAGAGATCTTATCGCTGATCCTGCTAAGAACCTGGATAGGGCGGCCAATCTCCCGTTGAGTTGTTGTACTTCTTTGACACAGGTTGGGCTTTTCATGTTGAGTATGGCTTAACATTTATCCGGATTTGCTTCAATTCCTCTTTGTGTGAGCATGAAACCTGAAAATTTGCCCGCTTCTACTGCAAAGGTGCATTTTGTGGGATTGAGTCGCATGTCATGCTTCCTTATAGTGTTAAACACTTGAGCCAGGTCGGATAACAATGTCTCTTCACTTTGTGTCTTTATCAACATGTCGTCCACATAGACTTCCATGATTTTCCCGATGTGATCTGAGAAGACTTTATTCATTAGCCTTTGATAAGTAGCTCCCGCATTCTTGAGACCGAAAGGCATCACAATGTAGCAGTAGTTTGCTTTCGGCGTTAAAAACGAGGTCTTTTCTTGATCTGGTGGATACATGGAGATTTGGTTGTATCCCGAATATGCGTCCATAAACGAGAGGTATCTATATCCGGAGGAAGCATCGACCAGAGCGTCGATACTTGGGAGTGGGTAAGGATCTTTTGGGCAGGCTTTGTTGAGATCGGTGTAATCGGTGCACATTCGCCACTTTCCATTTGATTTTCTCACCAAGACGACGTTGGCTAGCCATAGTGGGTACTTGATCTCTCTTATGAATCCTGCCTCCAGTAATGCTTGTACCTGTTCTTCCACAGCTTGGGATCGCTCTGGCCCAAGTTTTCTTCGTCTTTGCTGTGCCGGCCGAGATCCTGGATAGACCGCCAACTTGTGGCACATTGGCTTGGGGTCTATGCCTGGCATGTCTGCGGCTTTCCATGCGAAGAGATCGACATTATCTCGTAAGAATTGTACCAGTAATTCTTTTGAGTCTCCTCTCAGGATCGTGCCGATATTAGTCGTTTTGTCCGAGGTGTCTCCGATTTGAACCTTCTCTATCCCACCTTCTGGCTGCGGACGGAGCTCTTCTCGTCTCTGAACTCCGCCAAGCTCAATTGTGTGGAATTCTTCTCCTCTGCCTCTGAGGTTTAGACTTTCGTTATAACAGCGGCGTGCTATCTTTTGATCTGCTTTTATTATGGCTATCCCCTCTGTAGTTGGGAATTTTATGCATAGATGTGGAGTCGAGACTTTTGCCCCGAGTTGATTTAGTATGGTCCGACCTATTAGAGCATTGTAGGCTGAACTCATGTTGACCACAATGTAGTCTATTTTGAGTGTTCTGGATTGGTTCCCTTTTCCGAATGTTGTATGTAGTGATACGTATCCTAATCGTTGTACCGGGGTATCTCCCAGTCCGAACAGACTGTTCGGGTATCCCTTAAGTCCCTTGTCTTCTAGGCCGAGTTTGTCGAAAGCAGTTTTGAATAAGATGTCGGCGGAGCTCCCTTAGTCTATTAATGTGTGGTGCAGATTGGCGTTTGCCAGTATGATGGTGATGACCATAGGGTCGTCGTGTCCCGAGATGATACCGAATGCGTCCTTTTTAGTGAATGTGATTGCAGGGATGTCGGGTGTTTCTTCCTTTCCCTCGACATGATATACTTCTTTGAGATATCTTTTGCGGGATGACTTGGAGATTCCCCCCCTGCGAATCCGCCGTGTATCATGTGGATGTGTCTTTCCGGTGTACGAGGTGATCGCGCGGTTCGTCCAATATCTTCGTCCCTTCGTCTTTTTCTTTGGTCGTCATTTCGGGTGGCTAGAAACCGATCTAGTTTTCCTTCCCTCACCAATTTTTCTATGATGTTTTTTAGATCGAAGCACTAGTTGGTGGAGTGCCCTTGCACTCGATGATATTCGCAATATTCATTCCGATTTCCTCTTCCTCTTTTGCCTTTGAGTGGTCGAGCTGGGGGTATTTTCTCCGTATGGCAGACTTCTTTATATACGTCGACTAGGGATGCCCTGAGAGGGGTGTAATTATGGTACTTTTTTATTTTCTCCCCCTGTCGATCTTTTTTCTTTTTCGATTCCTTGTCTTTATCCCGGTAGGTGGAAAAGCTATGCAACGAACGGCGTCTGAGGCGTCAGTGAGGTACATTCTGCTTCTGAAATTGCTGAGATGATGGTTGGGATCTGTGGTACCATCATACAAAATCATACCCGGGAGTTTGAAGTCTTTGGGGATTTTGGTTTTCATGATTTTCCTAGTGAATGGATCTTGCTCTTTGTGTGAACTTTCCTCGGGAGTGGTCCGAGGGGTTTTTGATTTGAGATTGGCTTCTAATTGTAGGAGTTTATCTTCCAATTCTCGTCGCCGCCGTACCTCTCTTTTTAGATCCTTTCGACCTCTCGTTGTTGTTAGGTTTCTTTTTCAAGTTGCTTTAAGCGGTCTTGAAGTGCTTCTATTACCCCCAGATTTGATGAGCTTTTGTCCCTATTGGATTCCGGAGTATCCTTTAGCGTAGTGTCCGCGTTCTTGTGCGGTGTTCTATTTTCCAGATCTGAATCGTGGTCGTTGTCATGGTCGTCCGCCATGGTGTTGGGATGACTCCCGGGTTCGATCCCCGGCAACGATGCCAATGTTCCGGGGGTTACCTGAAATTGGAGGTCGATCTCGGATGAGATCTTCTGTACTGGTCGGAGATGGCGTGTCCGGCTGGCTGGTGTCGGCCGGAGCTGTTGTGTCTGACTTGTTGAACTTGCTGCACTGCTGATCCTTGGCCACCGGAGGTGGGGGGTACCTGCAAGAGACTCCGATGCTTAAGTTAGCACGGGTATTAAGCAGGTTTTTAGTAGAATCAAAGTATGAGTTATACCTGGGTGCTCCAGTGTATTTATAGTAGTTGTAGAGTGACCTTTTTAGATAAGATAAGTTAGTTATCTTATCTTATCTTATCTTTTGGCGAGGTCAGCTTATCTTCAATGGAACCGCCCTTATCTCTATAGGCTTGGACTTCCTTTGGATCTGGGTCGTATTCCTTGAGTTGGGCCCATTTTTCGGGCTTTCCTGTCGATTTGGCCGAGCTCTTTTGGGAAGAGGTCGGATAGTATGACCTGAAGAGGTCGGTCACTTTGTCGCCGATCATCCCGGGTCGGATAGCTCGACCCAGGATATGAACAACTACCATTATTCTAATTTATTTTTATCATCGTCTAATGTGCAATATATTATTTATTATTAGGTACCAGACAAATGATACAGCAAAATATAGAGATGAAAAAATTAGAAATTTGTATAAAATATGGAAACAATTGAATAACTTCTTTGAGAATTTATAACTTCTCTCTATCACAAGGAGACTACAATAACACTCTCTCTTGACAAAAGGAGAACACACTTCTCTCTATCATATATAGGAGAAAACTACTCAAGGAAATATTATGTTATTCTATCTGAATGACTTGATTGAAATGAATTAAAGAAAAACTCAATTTATAGGTGAGTCGCTTCAATATGAACCATCCGTCAATTAGAGGTATATAATTCTTCTCTTTTTCAACCATTAAAATCTTAAGGTTATAAACTAGGATTGTTTATTACCTTTCATTTTATTTAGTTATTATTTATTTATTTTCTAAAATTAGATTTACTAATTTTCACAATCTCCCCCTTAAAGCTAATTTTGATAAATTTTCAAAATTCATGTTGCTCATGTATTCCATAGGCCGTATAAGGATCTACACCATTCAAACTTTTCTGTGTTGATTGGTTTTATCATGGCATCTGCTAGGTTGTCTTTAGTGTAAATCTTCTGCATATCAACACTTCCTTATTCTACTACTTCCTGAACAAAGTGATATTGTACTCCAATGTGTTTTGTTCTTGAATGAAAGGCAGGATTCCTTGCAATGTGCAAGGCACTCTGACTGTCACAATCACAGAAATCTTCTGTTGTTTGTGCCCGAGTTCTTCTATCAACCTTTGGATCCAAATAGCTTCCTTGCATGCTTGTGTAGCTGCCATATATTCAACTTCTGTAGTAGATAAAGCTACAACAGTCTGTAATTTAGATAGCCAGCTCACAGCTCCTCCTGCAAGTGTAAACACATAGCCTGTAGTAGATTTTCGTTTATCAAGATTGCCTGCAAAGTCTAAGTCGACATATCCATTGACAATGAATTCCGATCCTCCAAAACATAATGCAACATTTGAGGTCTGTTCATACCCTGGGTCAAGCTGTCCGACCCGGGATGTTTAGCGACAAGGCGACCGACCTCTTCAGGTCCGACTATCCGACCTCTTCTCAAAGAGATCGGCCAAATTGCCAGGAAAGCCCAGTAAAGGGCCCAAATAGAGGAACACGACCCATATCCAAAGGTAGTCCAAGCCTATAGAGATAAAGGCGGTTCCTTTAAAGATAAGCTGACCTCACCCAAAGATAAGATAAGATAAGATAACTAACTTATCTTACCTAAGAAGGTCAGCCCACAACCATTATAAATACACTGGAGCACTTAGGTATAACTCATACTCTGATTCTACTAAAAACCTGCTTAATACCCTTGCTAACTTAAGCATCGGAGTCCCTTGCAGGTACCTCCCACCCTCCGGTGACGAAGGATCAGCAGCATAGCCAGTCCACAAGTCGGATACAACAGCTCCGGCTACCACTCACCGGCCGGACACGTCAGCACCGACCAGTACAGAAGATCTCGTCCGAGATCAACCTCCAGTTTTAGGTAACCCTCAGAACATTGGCGCCGTTGCCGGGGAACCTGGAAGTCATCCCATTACCATGGCGGATTACCATGACAACGACCATGATTCAGATCTAGAGGACAGAACGCCACACAAAAACGCGGACACCACACCAAAAGATACCCCAGAATCTAATGGAAACAAAGACTCACCAAATCCGGGAACGATAGAGGCGCTTCAAGATCATTTAAAGTAACTTGAAAAAGAAGCCCAACATCAGCGAGAAACTTGGAAGGATCTACAAAGGGAGATAAGGCGATGCCGAGAATTAGAAGATAAACTTCTAAAACTCGAAGCCGATCTCAAAGCCAAAGCTATTCGATCCACCCCTGAGGACAACTCTCGCAAGGATCAAGATCCATTCACTAGGGAGATCATGAAAACCAAAATCCCTAAGGACTTCAAACTTTTGAATATGACTTTGTACGATGGCACTACAGATCCCGGCCATCATCTCAGCAATTTCATAAGTAGAATGTATCTCACCGACGCCTCAGATGCAGTTCGCTGCAAAGCCTTTCCAACTACTTTAACAAAGACAGCAATTAGGTGGTTCG
This sequence comes from Arachis ipaensis, assembly GCF_000816755.2. Classification (NCBI taxonomy): domain Eukaryota; kingdom Viridiplantae; phylum Streptophyta; class Magnoliopsida; order Fabales; family Fabaceae; genus Arachis; species Arachis ipaensis. The sequence continues at coordinate 15,458,897 of NC_029793.2, read as the reverse complement.
ATAACCTACCTCCTAGGTCCATCTCAAGCTTCGATGAATTAGCCAAGAAGTTTCTGGCCAGATTCTCCATCAAAAAAGATAAGCCTAAACATGCCCCAAGTCTATTAGGAATTAAGCAAGGAGATCGGGAAAGTCTTCACAGTTACATGGAAAGATTCAACAAAACATGCCTGGACATACAAAGCCTACCAACAGAGGCTGCCATTATGGGCATCATCAATGGCTTGCGAGAGGGACTTTTTAGTCAATCTATATCTAGAAAAAATACCCTACATCTCTGAACGAAGTGCAAGAACGAGCGGAGAAGTACATTAACATGGAGGAAAACTCCCGGCTAGGAGAGACCTCAAAATCTGGATCCACCTATCCCTCCCGGGATAAGGATAAAGAGTCCAAAAAGAAGGAAGATCAATATGGGGAAAAAATAAAAAAAATACCATAATTACACCCCTCTTCTGGTGTCCCTTGTGGATGTTGTTCCGAGGGTTACCTAAAACTGGAGGTCGATCTCGGTCGAGATCTTCTGTACTGGTCGGTGCCGACGTGTCCGGCCGACGGAGGGCAGCCGGAGCGATGATGTCCGACTAGTTGGCTGGCTGCACTGCTGATTCTTTCGTCACCGGAGGGTGGGGGTACCTGCAAGAGACTCCGATGCTTAAGTTAGCACGGGTATTAAGCAGGTTTTTAGTAGAATCAGAGTATCTCTTATACCTGGGTGCTCTAGTGTATTTATAGTGGTGTGGGCTGACCTTTCTGATAAGATAAGTTAGTTATCAGGTCTTATCTTATCTTATTTTGAGTGAAGTCAGCTTATCTTTGAGGGAACCGCCTTTATCTCTATAGGCTTGGATTGCCTTTGGATTTGGATCGTGTTCCTCTATTCGGGCCCTTTATTGGGCTTTTCTGTTGATTTGGCCGATCTCTTTAAGAGGAGATCAGATAGTCGGACCTGAAGAGGTCGGTCGCCATGTCGCTAAACATCCCGGGTTAGATAGCTCGACCCAGGGTATGAATAGTGCCCCTGCTTGAGCTCGGTCTTCTACTTTGGGGTCGAGTTTTTTGACTTCGAACTCCTTATAGCGAAGCCGAACTCGAGCACTTTTGTCGATTCCTCTCTTTGTAGAGCTTTTTGAATGTAGAACATTTTTCCTCTAAAAGCGCGCGCTTTTACATCGGCGCTTTGGAAATGTGCGAGGGTTTAATGTTTTCATTAATTTTAATATTAATTGCCCCGTTTTCCTTTGGCTCTTTATTTTGATTTTTGAAAACCCAGAAACGGTTTCTCTCCTTCACTCTTTTTCGTAACTTCTCCGCAATTTCTTCCTTTGTTCTCTCGCTCTCTGCCTTTCGCCCATATTTCTGCTTTTCTTGCGTTGCGGCGTCGCTCGGTGGTTTTTTGGGCAGCTTCCGTTTCTGCACCTCCATTTTTCTCCTCGAAGCTTCTTTCGCCTCCAGGTTAGTCCCGTTTCGTGCTTTGCTTTGTCTTTGTGATGAGGTTTTGATTTTGATCCTCCTTTAGAGAAAAGTTTGGATCTTTATGTGCGTTTCTAGGAGTTTTCTTCATCTTCTGCATGATCCTTTTTTGCTTTTGCTTTAATGCTTTGCATGTTCTTTGTTGTTTCTAATCTGATATCATTTATCCAGAAGAATCCGTATCTGTTTCTTGCTTTATTTGACGGTTGCTTTACCTTATTCCAAAAAAGTTTGCATTTTTGATGGTTTCTTCTTGGTGTACTTTGACGTTTGGGGATGGTTTCTGTAAGGCAATATTTTTGAAGACTTTTGTGTTTTATTCTGATGGAAAATGCTTGCTTTTTGAAGCCTTCTTTTCTTGTTTTGAGAGATGCTGGGGTGCAGGAAGTAGATTTTTACTAGAAACCTTGCTTTATTATTGCCTCCAAAGGATGCCCCAGGACTTTGATCTGGGTCTTGGGGTTTCCTTTTCTGTGTGTTCGTTTGTATCGTATTGAGTTGTTTTCTCTCTTGTCTGAGATATTTTTAGTAATCCCTTCTTCTTTTCTTACTTGTAGGATTAGTTGGCCTCATGTCTTCTCGCAATAACATTGTAGAGATGTCTTCCAGAGTTCCCGAGGGGATGTCCGATTGGCTGGACTCCCTTGTCTTGTTGTGTGTTTCTGTTGTGATGCTGAATTTTGCACAGAGCTGAGGAAGCGCCATAGGATTTGTGGTAACAGTGCTCGTGAGGGGGATTATGAGCTTGTTGCCCCTGATTCTGATGAGAGAGTTTGTTTTCCGACTTCCATCGAGGGGGAGCGTCCCTTCTTCTATGCTTATGAATACTTCTTTAGCCAATTAGACGTTACTTTTCCTTTTACTGCTTTTGAAACCGACCTATTGTGGTCATGTAACATTGCTCCGTCCCAGCTTCACCCGAATTCCTGGGGTTTTATCAAAATATTTCAACTGCTTTGCCAAGAGTTAGGTATAACACCTTTTGAAACTCTTTTCCTTTATCTTTTCGTCTCGGCCAAGCCCGGAGGTTCCTCCAAAAAGAAAGCTTCCTGGGTCTCTTTCAGATCGGCCCAAGGGCATAAAGTTTTTTCCATGTATGATGAGTCGTTTAAAGATTTTAAGAACTATTTCTTCCGAGTTCGTGTTGTTGAGGGGGTCCGCCCCTTTTTTCTTGATGAAAATGATGAGCCCGCTTTTCCTCTGGAGTGGCAAAAGAATGTGAGAGTGCCACGTTATACATGGGATATGCTTAGTGAGGTTGAGCGGGCCTTTGTAGTTGTTCTTGAAGATCTGTGGGGGAAACCTCCCCATCTGGATACGAAGAGATTCTTGAGTGATCTATCTTTGGTTCGAACTGCTTTGGGTACTGTCTGACTTGTTTTTATACTTGCTTCTGAGCTTTTCTCCTCCTATGTTGTAACTTGTCTTTTATGGTTGATTCTGTATTTTCAAAGATGTCGAAAAATAATGATTCTATGAAGGCCTACAAGAAGGCGAAGAAGGCAACTGCTGCTCTAAACATCTTGGCCAAGGCGGCCGGAGAGGGATCTTCTCAGGTTTCAGTGATGCCTCCTGTGCTGAGTTCTCCCGGACCGAGGAAAGCAATTCCTATCCCTCGGGTTCGTCTGGTCGATCCTCCACAATCTTCTGCTGCAGCCTCTGGTGCTCCTCCTAGTAAGAAGCAAAAAATAATTGAGCCTTTCAACCTTGATGCTCCTAACTTTGATGCGATCGAGTTTGTAGATCAACAAATCGGCCCTTATGGTGTCCTCCCTATGGACGACGTGTCGCTTCTTCATCATTTTGATTATATAACTCGGAGTAGTATCAAGATGGCCCACATGGGAGCGGCCCTATATCGAACTGCTCAAAGTCTTCCTCTCCATGCCACTAAAGCTTTTATGGAGGAGGCCAAACAGGAGTTTGATCGGATGAAAGGCTTGAAGGAGGAGCTTGAAGTGAAGGTGGCCAAGTTGGAAAAAGATTTGGAGAATGAGAAGGCAAGTTCCATCTCTTTGGCGGCTTCTGTGAGGCTGGCCGAGGACACGGCTATGAGACATAAGGATAGTTATGTGACATCTTACCGGGGGTGTTGCGCTTGAGGGAGGAGTTGGAGAATGCCCGAGCTAATTACTCCGAACTCCAAGGTCATCTTGTTGGTAGTGTAACTGCTGCCTATGAGAACCTGAAGGAAGAAGTTCGGGTTATTGCTCCCGAGGCCGACCTGACCCTCTTTAGCCTAGATAACGTCGTCAGGGATGGCAAGATTGTCCCTGATGACGAGGATGATGATGATGTTGAACCTCCCCCTGTGTCCTCTGCCAAGGTGTCAACTCCTGCTGTTCCTACCGAGGTCGGCCCTCCTGCTTCTGATC
>NC_029793.2:15436539-15454788 GCF_000816755.2 Arachis ipaensis | reverse complement strand
TGCTGTTCCTGCCGAGGTCGGCCCTCCCGCTTCCGATCCTGACTGTCAGATCTTAAACCGGGATGATGGTACTGTAGATGCTGTTCCTCTCCAGACTCGTCCTCCGTCTCCTCGGACTGATGCTGCTAGAAAGTCTTCTGACCCTTAGCCCATTCACTCTGGATATTTACGTAGTTGGCCCGGCTTGTGGGCTTTTCAAACTATTTATGTTTTGTTAACTGCTGGTACTTTCTCGTTGCTTGCCTAGCAACTTTTGTTTTGACCAACAAAAGTAACTTTCCAGCTTTTGAGGTAGATTTTGGTGGCCTCTGAAGCTTTATAACTTTGTAGATTATATCATGCTTTTGCACTTAACTTGGTATCTTTTTGTTTTCTGAGGATGTTAGAACCCTGCTGCTCGTTCTCTTCGGATTTGCTTTATTGTTTGTAACTTTTTAGTAGTAGGAGGACTTCATCATGTCGGTCTCTTTTAAGTTATTTCGTAGTCCTCTTTTTTGGACCTTCGTCGAGTCTCTTTCAGGGATTACTTTTATAACTTTTTAGTAGTAGGAGTCCGACTTCGTTATGTCGGTCTCTTCTAAGTTATTTTTGTAATCCTCTTTCTTGGATCTTTGTCAGATCTCTTTCAGGGATTACTTTTATAACTTTTTAGTAGTAGGAGTCCGACTTCATTATGTTGGTCTCCTCTAAGTTATTTTGTAGTCCTCTTTTTTGGACCTTTGTCAGGTCTCTTTCAGGGATTACTTTTATAACTTTTTAGTAGTAGGAGTCCGACTTCGTTATGTCGGTCTCCTCTAAGTTATTTTGTAGTCCTTTTTTTGGACCTTTGTCAGGTCTCTTTCAGGGATTACTTTTATAACTTTTTAGTAGTAGGAATCCGACTTCGTTATGTCGGTCTCCTCTAAGTTATTTTGTAGTCCTCTTTTTTGGACCTTTGTCAGGTCTCTTTCAGGGACTACTTGTATAACTTTTTCATTTTGGGCTGACTTTGTCATATCGGGCCCTTCTAAGTTAAAGTAATCCTCTTTAATAGGGTTGGCCAGACCTCTTTCCAGGGTTTACTTATAACTTGGGTTGACTTGGTCCGACTTCTTAATGTCGGCCAGTCTTTAAGTTATTATTTTAGCAATCCGTAAGACCTCGTCAGGTTCTTTTTTAGATCACTTTTGATAACTTCTTACATTATTCTGTGTTCATCTTTGCCGATTTGTAGGAAGTGGTTGTCATCTCTAGATCGTCCTTTGGGTGAATCGCGTTTTCACCTTTATCGGACGGTTATCTTTATCGTGGTCATGCAGTGAAATTATTTTTTTCACTTTCTGCCGATCTGTTGCTTTATAATCGGACGATGAATACTTCAGATTAATGCGTCTTGAAGTCTTGTAGAATATCTAAAATATATATTTATTCAAAGGAAAGTGCAAATATGTACATGTGGGAATTTTTCATCCCTTTATGTCGAATAGTGTTTGAGTCTCAACTTGGTGCCTCATTAAAAAACCTTTTCAGGAAACAGAGTGCATCCAATGGTGAGATCTTTTACTTTTCTAGCTGTAGTACCTTCTTAGGTTGCAGGTGTGCCATGATTTGGGAAGCTCTCGTCCATCGAGTTTGGACAGTCTGTAGTAGCCCTTTCCGAGTACTTTTACAACTCGGTAGGGTCCTTTCCAGTTTGCTGCCAACTTTCCTTCACCTGGCCGAGTTGTTCCAATATCATTTCGGATTAGGATGAGGTCGTTCTCCATGAAACTTCTTGGCACTACCTTTTGATTATATCTGGAAGCCATTTGACGTTTTAGTGCTTCTTCCCTGATCCGAGCTCTTTCCTGTTTCAGGTAGTAGGTCGAGTTCTTCCTTCTGAAGTTGAGAGTTGGCCTTTTCATTGTAGTGGACTACTCTGGGTGACCCTTCCTCGATCTCTACTGGGATCATTGCCTCTACTCCGTATGCTAGTCGAAAGGGTGATTCATTTGTCGTGGAGTGTGGCGTCGTTCGATATGCCCATAGGACTTGCGGAAGTTCTTCGGCCCAAGCTCCATTTGCATCTTGTAGTCTCCATTTTAGCCCTGCCAATATGACTTTGTTGGCAGCTTTGGCCTGTCCATTGGCTTGAGGGTGTTCGACGGAGGTGAACTGGTGCTTTATATTCAAGTCGGCTACTAGTCTCCTGAAGCCTGCGTCTGTGAATTGAGTGCCATTGTCTGTGGTTATGGAGTATGGAAAACCGAACCTCGTGACAATGTTCCTGTATAGGAATTTCCGACTTCTTTGAGCGGTGGCGCTGGCTAGGGGCTCTGCCTTAATCCATTTTGTAAAATAGTCTACTCCGACTATGAGAAATTTTACTTGTCCTGATCCCTGGGGAAAGGGTCCGAGAAGATCAAGTCTCCATTTTGCAAATGGCCAGGGCGAGGTTACACTGATAAGCTCTTCTGGCGGGGAGATGTGGAAGTTGGCATGTTTTTGACATGGTGGACATGTCTTTACAAATTCTATAGCTTCCTTTTGTAGGGTTGGCCAATAAAATCCCGCTCGAAGTACTTTTTTGGCAAGAGCTCGTGCTCCGAGATGATTGCCACACATGCCGCCGTGTATTTCTTCTAACACTTCCTTTGTGTTGTTGGTTGGCACGCATTTAAGTAGTGGTATTGAGATCCCTCTTTTGTACAGGATGTTGTTTATAACAGTGTAGTACTGTGCCTCCCTTTTTAATCTTTTCGCCTCTTTTTCCTCCGTGGGGAGCGTCTCTGCTTTGAGATAGTTAATTATGGGGGTCATCCATCCTTGGTCCTGACTTGTCCCTGGTTTGGTGCTGGCTAATTTTGAGAGTGCGTCAGCTCGGGCATTTTGCTCGCGGGGTATGTGGTAGATTTTATATTTCCCGAGTTGTTCGAGTTGTTCCTTGGTTTTATCCAAATACTTTTTCATGGTGGGATCTTTGCTTTGATAGCTCCCTGTTATCTGCGAGGTTACTACTTGTGAATCGCTGTAAATGTTGAGTTTTTTAGCTCCAACCTCTGTAGCCAGCTTCAAACCAGCTAATAACGCTTCGTATTCCGCCTGGTTGTTTGAGGCCGGGAATCCGAACTTGAGGGAGAGCTCAACTTGGGTTCCTTGGTTGCTTTCTATTATCACACCTGCACTGCTTCCAGTCTTATTTGAAGAACCATCCACATAGAGATTCCATTCTGTGGGGGTCTCCAAGGCATCTGTGAATTCTGCGATAAAATCGGCTAGGTATTGTGATTTAATGGCCGTCCGAGCTTCATATTGGAGGTCGAATTCTGATAACTCGACTGTCCATTGTAAAATTCTGCCTGCTAAATCTGTTTTCTGCAATATTCCCTTTATGGGCTGGTTGGTTCGAACCTTAATGGTGTGAGCCTGGAAGTACAGGCGAAGTCGTCGAGATGTTAGAATGAGAGTATAGGCAAACTTTTCTATTTTCTGGTAGTTTAGCTCGGATCCTTGTAGTGCTTTGCTAATGAAGTAGACAGGTTGTTGCCCACTTTCGTCTTCTCTTACTAGTGCTGAGGCTATTGCCCGGCTTCCTACTGCGAGATATAGTACGAGTGGTTCTCCTTCTCGTGGTCGAGATAAGATAGGCGGTCGTCCTAAGAACTCCTTGAAGTCCTGGAAGGCTTGTTCGCATTCTGTCGTCCATTCGAACTGTTTTCCCTTCCTTAAAGTAGCATAGAAGGGGAGAGATCTTATCGCTGCCCTTGCTAAGAATCTGGATAGGGCGGTCAATCTCCCGTTGAGTTGCTGCACTTCTTTGACACAGGTCGGGCTCTTCATGTTGAGTATGGCTTGGCATTTATCCGGGTTTGCTTCAATTCCTCTTTGTGTGAGCATGAAACCTAGGAATTTGCCTGATTCTACCACAAAGGTACATTTTGCCGGATTAAGTCGCATGTCGTGCTTCCTTATGGTGTCGAACACTTGAGCCAGGTCGGACAATAATGTATCTTCGCTTTGTGTCTTTATTAACATGTCGTCCACATAGACTTCCATGATCTTTCCAATGTGATCTGAGAAGACTTTATTCATCAGCCTTTGATAAGTAGCTCCTGCGTTCTTGAGACCGAAAGGCATTACGATGTAGCAGTAATTTGCTTTTGGCGTTAAAAACGAGGTCTTTTCTTGATCTGGTGGATACATGGGGATTTGGTTGTATCCCGAGTATGCGTCCATAGACGAGAGGTATCTATATCCGGAGGAAGCATCTACCAGAGCGTCGATACTTGGGAGTGGGTAAGGATCTTTTGGGCAGGCTTTGTTGAGATCGGTGTAGTCGGTACACATTCGCCACTTCCCATTTGATTTTTTCACCAAGACGACGTTGGCTAGCCATAATGGATATTTGACCTCTCTTATGAATCCTGCCTCCAGTAATGCCTGTACTTGCTCTTCCACCGCTTGGGATCGCTCTGGCCCAAGTTTTCTTTGTTTCTGTTGCACCGGCCGAGATCCTGGATATACCGCCAACTTGTGGCACATTAGCTTGGGGTCTATACCTGGCATATCAGTAATTCTTTTGAGTCTCCTCTTAGGATCATTCCGATGTTAGTTGTTTTGTCCGAGGTGTCTCCGATTTGAACCTTCTCTATCTCGCCTTCCGGCTGCGGTCGGAGTTCTTCTCGTCGCTGAACTCTGCCAAGCTCAATTGTATGAAACTCTTCTCCTCTGCCCCTGAGGTTTAGACTTTTGCTATAACAGCGGCGTGCCATCTTTTGATCTGCTTTTACCGTGGCTATCCCTTTTGTAGTTGGGAATTTCATGCATAGATGTGGAGTTGAGACTATTGCGCCGAGTTGATTGAGTGTTGTCTGACCTATTAGGGCATTGTAGGCTGAACTTACGTCGACCACGATGTAGTCTATCTTGAGGGTCCTGGATTGGTTCCCTTTTCCGAAGGTCGTGTGTAGCGATACGTATCCCAGTGGTTGTACCGGGGTATCTCCTAGTCCGAACATACTATTCGGGTATGCTCTAAACTCCTTTTCGTCTAAGCCGAGTTTGTCGAACGCTGTTTTGAATAAGATGTCGGCAGAACTTCCTTGGTCTACTAATGTGCGGTGTAGATTGGCGTTTACCAGTATGATAGTGATGACCATGGGGTCGTCGTGTCCCGAGATGATGTCGGATGCGTCCTCTTTAGTGAATGTTATCGCATGTCGGATGTCGGGTGCTTCCTCCTTTCCCTCGACATGATATACTTCTTTGGGATATCCTTTTCGGGATGATTTGGAGATCCCGCCTCCTGCGAATCCCCCGTGTATCATGTGGACGTGTCTTTCTGGTGTCCGAGGTGATCGCTCGGCTCGTCCGTCATCTTTGTCCATTCGTCTCTTTCTTTGGTCATCATCTCAGGTAGCCAGAAAGCGATCTAATTTCCGTTCTCTCACCAATTTTTCTATGATATTCTTTAAGTTGAAGAACTCGTTGGTGGAGTGCCCTCGAACTCGGTGGTATTCACAATATTCCTTCCGGTTTTCTCCTCCTCTTTTGCCTTTGAGCGGCCGTGCTGGGGGAATTTTCTCCGTATGGCAGACCTCTTTGTATACATCGACCAGGGATACTCTGAGAGGAGTGTAATTATGGTATTTTTTTATTTTCTCCCCTTGTCAATCTTCTTTCCTTTTGGATTCCTTGTCTTTGTCTCGGTAGGAGGCCCCGGATTTTGAGGTTTCTCCCAGTCGAGCATTCTCTTCCATGTTGATGTATTTTTCTGCTCGCTCCTGTACTTCGTCTAAGGAGATGGGGTACTTCTTTGATATAGATTGGCTAAAAGGTCCCTCTCGTAGGCCATTGATGAGTCCCATGATGGCGGCCTCTGTTGGTAAACTTTGTATGTCCATGCATGTTTTGTTGAATCTTTCCATGTAGTTGCGGAGACTCTCCCAATCTCCTTGCTTGATCCCTAGTAAACTGGGTGCGTGCTTAGCCTTATCCTTCTGGATGGAGAATCTGGCCAGGAACTTTTTGGCCAGGTCGTCAAAGTTTGAGATGGATTTTGGAGGTAAGTTGTCGAACCATCTGATCGCTGTCTTCGTGAGGGTTGTTGGAAAAGCTTTGCAGCGAACGGCATCTGAGGCATCGGTAAGGTATATTCTGCTTCTGAAATTGCTGAGGTGATGGTTGGGATCTGTGGTGCCGTCGTACAAAATCATATCCGGGAGTTTGAAGTCTTTTGGAATTTTGGATTTCATAATTTCCCTAGTGAATGGATCTTGTTCTTTGCGTGAATTTTCCTCAGGAGTAGTCCGAGGAGTTTTCGATTTGAGATCGGCTTCTAATTGCTGTAGTTTTTCTTTCAATTCTCGACGTCGCCGTACCTCCTTTGTAGATCCTTTCCGATTTCTCGTTGTTGTTGGGTTTCTTTCTCAAGTTGTTTCAAGCGATCTTGAAGCGCCTCTATTGCTCCCGGATTTGATGAGTTTTTGTCTCCGTTGGATTCCAGGGTGTCTTTCAGTGTGGTGTCCGCATTTTTGTGAGGCGTTCTGTTTTCTAGATCTGAATCGTGGTCGTTGTCATGGCCGTCCGCCATGGTGGTGGGATGACTTCCAGGTTCCCCGGAAACGGCGCCAATGTTCCGAGGGTTACCTGAAACTGGAGGTCAATCTCCGTCGAGATCTTCTGTACTGGTCGGTGCCGACGTGTCCAGCTGGCGGGGGGCGGCCGGAGTGATGGTGTCCGACTAGTTGGCTGGTTGCACTGTTGATTCCTTCGTCACCGGAGGGTGGGGGTACCTGCAAGAGACTCCGATGCTTAAGTTAGCACGGGTATTAAGCAGGTTTTTAGTAGAATCAGAGTATCTCTTATACCTGGGTGCTCCAGTGTATTTATAGTGGTGTGGACTGACCTTTCTAATAAGATAAGTTAGTTATCAGGTCTTATCTTATCTTATTTTGAGTGAAGTCAGCTTATCTTTGAGGGAACCGCCTTTATCTCTATAGGCTTGGATTGCCTTTGGATTTGGGTCGTGTTCCTCTATTCGGGCCCTTTATTGGGCTTTTCTGTTGATTTGGCCGATCTCTTTAAGAGGAGATCGGATAGTCGGACCTGAAGAGGTCGATCGCCATGTCGCTAAATATCCCGGGTCGGACAGCTCGACCCAGGGTATGAACAGATGTCTACAGAGAAGTTTGCCACACTGAAAAAATAACCCCAGCTCGACCACTCAGAGGCAAAAAAGGAGGAGGTAATCGAACCGAATATTGTGAATACCATCGAATTCGCGGGTATTCCACCAACGAATGTTTTGATTTAAAAAATGTCATAGAAAAATTAGATCGGTACCTGGCCACCCGGGACGATGAACAAAGAAAAAGAAAAAGAGATGAAGATGTCAGACGAACCGAGCGATCACCTCGTACACTAGAAAAACACGTCCACATGATACACGGCGGATTTGCGGGAGGAGGAATCTCCAAGTCATCTCGCAAAAGATATCTCAAAGAAATATATCATGTTGAGGGGAAAGAGAAAGCACTCGACATCCCCGCGATTACTTTCACTAAAGAAGACGCGTCTGGTATCATCTTAAGACACGATGATCCTATGGTCATCACTATTATACTGACAAATGCAAATCTCTATCGCACATTGATAGACCAAGGGAGCTCTGCCGACATCTTGTTCAAAACTGCCTTCGACAAGCTCGGCCTGGAAGAAAAAGAACTTAGAGCATATCCAAACAGTCTGTTCGGACTGGGAGACACCCCATTTCAACCACTCGGATACGTCTCACTGCACACAACCTTCGGAAAAGAAAACCAATCCAGAACACTCAAGATAGACTACATCGTGGTCGACGTGAATTCAGCCTACAATGCCTTAATAGGTCGGACAACATTGAATCAACTCGGCGCAATAGTCTCAACTCCACATCTATGCATGAAATTCCCAACTGCAGAAGGGATAGCTACAATAAAAGCAGATCAGAAGATGGCGCGCCGCTGTTACAACGAAAGTCTAAACCTCAGAGGCAGAGGAGAAGAAGTCCACATAATCGAACTGGGGGGAGTTCAGAGGCGAGAAGAACTCCGCCCATAACCCGAAGGCAAAGTAGAGAAAGTCCAGATCGGAGACATCCCGGACAAAACGACCAATATTGGTACGATTCTAAGAGGGGACATAAAAGAATTACTCGTACAGTTCTTACGAGATAACGTCGACCTCTTTGCATGGAAAGCTGCAGACATGTCAGGCATAGACCCCAAATTAATGTGCCACAAGTTGGCGGTCTACCAGGGTCTCGCCCAGTACAACAGCGACGAATAAAGCTCGGACCAGAATGATCCCAAGCTGTGGAAGAGTAGGTACAAGCTCTATTGGAGGCAGGATTCATAAGAGAAGTCAAGTACCCACTATGGCTAGCTAACGTCGTCTTGGTGAAAAAATCAAACGGGAAGTGGCGAATGTGCACCGACTACACTGATCTCAACAAAGCCTGCCCAAAAGATCCTTATCCACTCCCAAGTATCGACGCTCTGGTAGATGCCTCTTCCGGATATAAATACCTCTCGTTTATGGACGTATATTCATGATACAACCAAATCCCAATGTATCCACCCGACCAAGAAAAAACTTCATTTTTAACCCCAAAAGCAAACTACTGCTACATCGTCATGCCTTTTGGTCTTAAAAACGCGGGAGCTACTTATCAAAGGTTAATGAATAAGGTCTTTTCGGATCATATCGGAAAAATTATGGAAGTCTACCTGGACGACATGTTAATAAAGACACAAAGTGAGGAGACGCTATTGTCCGACCTGGCCCAAGTGTTCGACACTATAAGAAGGCATGGCATGCGACTCAATCCTGCAAAATGCACCTTCGCAATAGAAGCTGGCAAATTTTTGGGTTTTATGCTCACACAAAGAGGAATCGAGGCTAATCCGGATAAATGTCGGGCTATACTCGACATGAAGAGCCCAACTTGTGTCAACGAGGTACAACAACTCAACGGGAGGTTGGCAGCCTTGTCCAGATTTCTAGTTGGATCGGCAATAAGATCTCTCCCCTTCTACGCTACTCTAAGGAAGGGAAAAAAGTTCAAATGGACAAAAGAGTGCGAGCAAGCCTGCCAAGATTTCAAAAGATTCCTGGGACAACCACCCATCCTAACTCGGCCACAGGAAGGAGAGCCACTCACATTGTACCTCGCAGTAGGAAGTCGGGCAGTAGCTTCAGCACTAGTTCGAGAAGACGACAGTGGGCAACAACCCGTATACTTCATCAGCAAAGCATTACAAGGGTCCGAGCTGAACTACCAAAAAATAGAAAAGTTTGCATATGCCCTCATATTGACATCTCGATGACTTCGTCAATACTTCCAAGCCCACACCAATAGGGTTCGGACTAACCAGCCCATAAAAAGGATTTTGCATAAAACAGACCTAGCAGGCAGAATTTTGCAATGGACAGTCGAGTTGTCCGAATTTGATCTTCAATACGAAGCTCGGACAGCCATCAAGTCACAATACCTGGCCGACTTCATCGCAGAATTTACGGACACCCCGGAACCCCCCACAGAATGGAGTCTCTACGTGGACGGTTCCTCAAATAAAACCGGAAGCGACGCATGTGTGATAATTGAAAGAGACCAAGGAACCCAAATCGAACTCTCCTTCAAATTTGGGTTCCCTGCCTCACACAACCAAGTAGAATATGAGGCACTACTAGCTGGTTTGAAGCTGGCCAGAGAGGTTGGAGCTCAAAAGCTTATCATCTTCAGCGATTCACAAGTCGTCACTTCACAAATAGCAGGAAGCTACCAAGCCAGAGATCCCACCATGAAAAAATATTTGGACAAAACCAGGGAACAGCTTGGACAACTAGGAGAATATGAAATCCGTCACATACCCCGAGAACAGAATGCCCGAGCTGACGCACTCTCAAAATTAGCCAGCACCAAACTAGGGGGCAACAATAGAAGCCTCATCCAAGAAATGCTGCATGCTCCATCAATCTCGGAAGAAGAAAAAATCTTAGCCATAACAGGTCAGGATCAAGGATGGATGACCCCCATAATTAACTACCTCAAAACAGAAACACTCTCCACAGATGAAAAAGAGGCAAAAAGGTTAAAACGGGAGGCACAACACTACACTATCATAAATAATACTCTATACAAAAGAGGAATTTCAATACCATTGTTAAAATGTGTGCCGACTTCCAATACAAGGGATGTTCTAGAAGAAATACACAGTGGCATTTGTGGCAACCATCTCAGAGCACAAGCACTTACCAAAAAAGTGCTCCGGGCTGGATTTTATTGGCCAACTCTACAAAAGGAGGCCACAGAGTTCGTAAATACATGTCCACCATATCAAAAACATGCCAACTTTCACATCTCCTCGCCAGAGGAGCTCATCAGCGTAACTTCACCTTGGCCATTTGCAAAATGGGGACTCGACCTTCTCGGACCCTTCCCTCAAGGATCGGGACAAGTTAAATTTCTCATAGTAGAGGTAGACTATTTCACAAAGTGGATCGAGGCAGAACCCCTAGCTAACGCCACTGCTCAAAGAAGTCGAAAATTCCTATATAGGAATATTGTCACAAGGTTCGGGGTTCCATACTCCATCACCACAGACAATGGCACCCAATTCACAGATGCAGGCTTCAAAAAGTTAGTGGCCGACTTGAACATAAAACACCAGTTCACTTCTGTAGAACATCCTCAAGCTAATGGACAAGCCGAAGCTGCCAATAAGGTCATATTGGCTGGACTAAAACGAAGATTACAGGACGCAAAGGGAGCCTGGGCTGAAGAGCTCCCACAAGTTCTATGGGCATATCGAACAACACTGCATTCCACCACAAAGGAATCACCCTTCCGATTAGCATACGGAATGGAGGCAATGATCCCAGTAGAGATCGAAGAAGGATCGCCTAGAGTGATCCACTATAATGAAGAAGCCAACTCCCAACTTCAAAGGGAAGAACTCGACCTACTTCCGGAAGTCCAAGAAAGTGCTCGGATCAGGGAAGAAGCACTAAAGCGTCGAATGGCTTCGAGATATAATCAAAAGGTAGTGCCACGAGGTTTTGCTGAGAACGACCTCATCCTAATCCGAAATGATATCGGAGCAACTCGACCTGGAGAAGGAAAGCTGGCAGCAAACTGGAAAGGACCCTACTGAGTCGTAGAAGTACTTGGGAAGGGCTACTACAGACTGTCCGAACTCGATGGATGAGAGCTTCCTAGGTCGTGGCACGCCTGCGACCTAAGACGATACTATAGTTAGGGATGATAAAGGATTTTGGCATAAGGTACACTCTTTTTCCTGAAAAGGTTTTTTAATGAGGCACCAAGCCAAGACCTACTAATTATCCGACTTAAAGGATAACAAACTCCCGCATGTATATATTTGCATTTTCTTTTTGAATAAAATCTGTTTAGATATTCTACAAATTCTCAAGACGCATTAATCTGAAACATTCATCGTCCGATTATAAAGCAACAGATCGGCAGAAAGTGAAAATCAAATTCACTGCACGATCACGATAAAGACCAACAGAAATGAAAACCAAATTCATCAAAAGGTCGACCAAACGAGGATTGAACCCAATTTCTACAAATCGGAAAAGATAAAAATAGAATAATGCAAGAAGTTATCGAAAGTGATCCAGAGAAAAGACCTGACGAGGTCTTAATAAAATGGATTGCTAAATAATAACTTAAAGACTGGCCGACGTCAAGAATTCAGACCAGTCGCAGTAACCAAAGTTATAAGTAAGTCCCTGGAAAGAGGTCTAGCCAACCCTATAAAAGAGGATTGCTATAACTTAGAAGAGATCGACATGACGAAGTCGGTCTCCTACAAAGCGTAAAAGTTATGAAAGTAATCCCTGAAAGAGACCTGAACAAGGTCCAAGAAAGATGATTACAAAAATAACTTAGAAGAGATCAACATGACGAAGTCGGTCTCCTACAAAACATAAAAGTTATAAAAGTAATCCCTGAAAGAGACCTGAACAAGGTCCAAGAAAGAGGATTACAAAAATAACTTAGAAGAGATCGACATGACGAAGTCGGTCTCCTACAAAACATAAAAGTTATAAAAGTAATCCCTGAAAGAGACCTGAACAAGGTCCAAGAAAGAGGATTACAAAAATAACTTAGAAGGGCCCGATGTGGCGAAGTCGGCCCAAAACATAAAAGTTATAAAAGTAATCCCTGAAAGAGACTCGAGCAGGGTCCAAAAAAGTGGATTACAAAAATAACTTAGAAAGGCCCGACGTGACGAAGTCGGCCCAAAACATAAAAGTTATAAAAGTAATCCCTGAAAGAGACCTGAATAAGGTCCAAGAAAGAGGATTAGAAAATAACTTAGAAAGATCCGACATGACGAAGTCAGCCTCCATAAAATGCTAAAGTTATAAAAAGTAATACCTGGCAGAGACCTCGTAAAGGGCCTAAACAAAACAGGATTACTAGAAATAACTTCAGAAGCCTCAAAGGAATCAAAGCCACAAGCAGGAAATACAAGGGCAATCCAGGGTACTGTTCATACCCAGGGTCGAGCTGTCCGAACCGGGATGTTCAGTAGCGAAGCAACCGACCTGTACGGGTCAAGTGGACCGACTTCTTTACGAAGAACTCGGCCAAATCGACAGAAAAGCCCAATAAAAGGGCCCAAATAGAGGAACACGACCCAGAGTCCAAAGGCAATCCCAGCCTACAGAGATAAAGGCGGTTCCCTTGAAGATAAGCTGACTTCACTCAAGATAAGATAAGATAAGATAGGATAACTAACTTATCTTATCTGAAAGGTCAGCACACGCTACTATAAATACACTAGAGCACCCAGGTATAACTCATACTCTGATTCTACATAAAAACCTGCTTAATACCCGTGCTAACTTAAGCATCGGAGTCTCTTGCAGGTACCCCCCACCCTCCGGTGGCCAAGGATCAGAAGTGTAGCCAATCCAACAAGTCGGACATAACAGCTTCGGCCGCCACCCGCCAGCCGAACACGTCATCTCCGACCAGAACAGAAGATATCGACCGATATCGACCTACAGTTTCAGGTAACCCTCGGAATATTGGCGCCGTTTTCGGGGACCTGAAAGTCATCCCAAAACCATGGCGGACGGCCATGACAACGACCATGATTCAGATCTGGAGAACAGAACACCGCACAAGAACGCGGACACTACGCTAAAGGATACCCCAGAATCCAACGGGGACAAAAACTCACCAAATCCGGGAGCCATGGAAGCACTCCAAAATCGCTTAAAACAACTTGAGAAAGAAACCCAGTAACAACGGGAGATCGGAAAGGACCTGCAAAGAGAGGTACGGTGACGTCGAGAACTAGAAGAAAAACTACAGCAATTAGAGGCCGACCTCAGAACAAAAGCTCCTCGGACCACTCCTGAGGAAACTTCACGCAAAGAACAGGACCCATTCACCAGGGAAATCATGAAGACCAAAATTTCAAAAGACTTCAAGCTTCCGGATATGGTTTTGTACGATGGCACCACAGATTCCAACCACCATCTTAGCAATTTCAGAAGCAGGATGTACCTTACCGATGCCTCAGACGCCGTTCGCTGCAAAGCTTTTCCAACAACTCTCACAAAAACGGCGATCAGATGGTTCGATAACCTACCTCCGAAGTCCATCACAAACTTCGACGACCTGGCCAAAAAGTTCCTGGCCAGATTCTCCATCCAGAAAGATAAGGCCAAACACGCACCCAGCTTACTAGGGATCAAGCAAGGAGATCGGGAGAGCCTCCACAACTACATGGAAAGATTCAACAAAACATGCATGGACATACAAAGTTTACCAACAGAGGCCGCCATCATGGGGCTTATCAATGGCTTACGAGAAGGACCTTTCAGCCAATCCATATCAAAGAAGTATCCTGCCTCCTTAGACGAAGTACAGGAGCGAGCAGAAAAATACATCAACATGGAAGAGAACGCTCGGTTGGGAGAAACCTCAAAATATGGAGCCTCCTACCGAGACAAAGACAAAAGGAAAGAAGATCGACAAGGTGAGAAAATCAAAAAATACCACAACTATACTCCTCTCAAAGCATCCTTGGTCGACATATACAAAGAAGTCTGCCATACAGAGAAAATTCCCCCAGCACGACCACTCAAAGGCAAAAGGGGAGGAGGAAATCGGAAGGAATATTGTGAATACCACCGGATTCGAGGGCACTCTACCAACGAATGCTTCGACTTGAAAAACATCATAGAAAAATTGGTAAGAGAAAGCAAATTAGATCGATTTCTGGCCACCCGGGATGATGACCAAAGGAAAAGACGGCGAGACGAAGATGATGGATGAACTGAACGGTCACCTCGGACACCAGAAAGACACGTCCACGTGATATATGGCGGATTCGCAGGAGGTGGGATCTCCAAATCATCCCGAAAGAGATATCTAAAAGAAGTATACCACGTTGAGGGAAAGGAGGAAGCACCCGACATCCCGGCGATAACATTTACTAAAGAGGACGCATCCGGCATCATTCCGGGACATGACGATCCAATGGTCATCACAATTATACTGGCAAATGCCAATCTACACCGCACACTAGTGGACCAAGGGAGTTCTGCCGACATCTTATTCAAAACAGCTTTTGACAAACTCGGCTTAGACGAAAGGGAGCTTAGAGCATACCCGAACAATCTGTTTGGACTAGGAGACACCCCGATACAACCATTGGGATACGTATCGCTACACACTACTTTTGGAAAAGGGAACCAATCTAGGACCCTCAAAATAGACTACATAGTAGTCGACGTAAGTTCAGCCTACAATGCTCTCATAGGTCGGACAACACTCAATCAACTCGGCGCAATAGTCTCAACCCCACACCTATGCATGAAATTCCCAACTACAGAGGGGATAGCCACGGTAAAAGCAGATCAAAGGATGGCACGTCGTTGCTATAACGAGAGCTTAAACCTCAAAGGAAGAGGAGAAGAGTTTCATACAATTGAGCTTGGCGGAGCTCAGCGTCGGGAGGAACTCCGTCCGCACCCAGAAGGCAAGATAGAGAAGGTTCAGATTAGAGATACCTCGGATAAAACGACTAATATCGGCACGGTCCTAAGAGGAGATTCAAAAAACTCACTGTTACAATTCCTGCGAGATAATGCCGACCTCTTCGCATGGAAAGCCGCAGACATGCCAGGATCTCGGCCGGTGCAGCAGAAGCGAAGAAAACTCGGACCAGAACGATCCCGAGCTGTGGAAGAACAAGTACAAACGCTACTGGAGGCAGGATTCATAAGAGAAGTAAAGTACCCACTATGGCTAGCCAACGTCGTTTTGGTGAAAAAATCAAACGGGAAGTGGCGCATGTGTACCGATTACACCGATCTCAACAAAGCCTGCCCAAAAGATCCATATCCACTCCCAAGTATTGACGCTCTAGTAGATGCTTCCTCCGGATATAGATACCTGTCGTTTATGGACGCCTATTCAGGATACAACCAAATCCCCATGCATCCACCAGATCAAGAAAAAACATCGTTCTTGACACCCAAAGCAAACTACTGCTACATCGTGATGCCTTTCGGTCTCAAAAACGCGGGAGCTACTTATCAAAGGTTAATGAACAAAGTCTTCTCTGCTCACATTGGGAAAATCATGGAAGTCTACGTGGACGACATGTTGATAAAAACACAAAGCGAAAATACATTACTGTCCGACATGTCCTAAGTATTCAACACTATAAGGAAACATGACATGAGACTAAACCCCGCAAAGTGCACCTTCGCAGTTGAAGCAGGCAAATTCTTGGGATTCATGCTCACACAAAGGGGAATCGAGGCAAATCCAGACAAATGTCAAGCTATACTCAACATGAAAAGCCCAACCTGTGTCAAAGAGGTACAGCAACTCAACGGGAGATTGGCCGCCCTATCCCGATTCTTAGCAGGAGCTGCGATAAGATCTCTCCCCTTCTATGATACTTTAAGAAAGGGAAAACAGTTCGAATGGACGACAGAATGTGAGCAAGCTTTCCGGGACTTCAAGGAGTTCTTAGGACGGCCACCTATCCTATCTCGACCACAAGAAGGAGAACCACTTATACTATATCTCGCGGTAGGAAGCCGGGCAATAGCCTCAGCACTAGTCAGAGAAGACGAAAATGGGCAACAACCCGTCCACTTCATTAGCAAAGCACTACAGGGATCTGAGCTGAACTACCAGAAAATAGAAAAATTTGCCTATACTCTCATCCTAACATCTCGACGACTCCACCCATACTTTCAGGCTCAT
Organism: Arachis ipaensis; assembly: GCF_000816755.2. Lineage (NCBI taxonomy): Eukaryota > Viridiplantae > Streptophyta > Magnoliopsida > Fabales > Fabaceae > Arachis > Arachis ipaensis. Next base: position 15,438,521 of record NC_029793.2, on the reverse strand, counting down.
ACCATTAAGGTCAGAACTAACCAACCCATAAAAGGAATACTGCAGAAAACAGATTTAGCAGGTAGAATTCTACAATGGGCAGTCGAGTTATCAGAGTTCGACCTCCAATATGAAGCTCGGACGACCATCAAATCACAATATCTGGCCGACTTCATCGCAGAATTCACAGATACCCCAGAAACTCCTACAGAATGGAATCTCTACGTGGACGGCTCCTCAAATAAAACTGGAAGCGGCGCAGGCGTGATAATAGAAAGCAACCAAGGAACCCAAGTTGAGCTCTCCCTCAAGTTCGGGTTCCCGACCTCCAATAACCAGGCGGAATATGAAGCACTATTAGCTGGTTTGAAGCTGGCTAAAGAGGTCGAAGCTCAAAAACTCAACATTTACAGCGATTCGCAAGTGGTTACATCACAAATAACAGGGAGGCTACCAAACCAAAGATCCCACCATGAAAAAATATTTGGATAAAACCAAGGAACTGCTCGGACAAGTCAGGGAATATAAGATCTGCCACATACCCCGCGAACGAAATGCCCGAGCTGATGCACTTTGAAAACTAGCCAGCACCAAACCAGGGGGCAACAATAGAAGCCTCATCCAGGAAATGATGCAAAACCCATCAATCTCGGAAGAGGAACAAGTCCTGGCCATAACAAGTCAGGACCAAGGATGGATGACCCCCATAATTAACTACCTCAAAGAAGGAACACTCCCTGCAGAAGAAAAGGAGGCAAAGAAGTTAAAAAGGGAGGCACAGTACTACACCATCATAAACAACATCCTATACAAAAGAGGAATCGTAATACCTTTACTAAAATGCGTACCGACCTCCAATACAAAGGAAGTTCTAGAAGAAATACATAGCGGCATTTGTGGTAATCATCTCGGAGCGCGAGCTCTCGCCAAAAAAGTACTCCGGGCAGGATTCTATTGGCCAACTTTACAAAAAGAAGCCACAGAATTTGTAAAGACATGTCCACCATGTCAAAAACACGCCAACTTTCACATCGTCCCGCCAGAAGAGCTCATCAGCGTGACTTCACCTTGGCCATTTGCAAAATGGGGACTTGACCTTCTCGGCCCCTTCCCACAGGGATCAGGACAAGTTAAATTCCTCATAGTGGGCATAGATTACTTTACAAAATGGATCGAAGCAGAGCCCCTAGCCAATGCCACCGCTCAAAGAAGTCGAAAATTCTTATATAGAAACATTGTCACGAGATTTGGGATTTCATATTCAATAACTACAGACAATGGCACTCAATTCACAGATGCAGGCTTTAGAAAACTAGTAGCCGACCTGAATATAAAGCACCAGTACACCTCCGTCGAGCATCCACAAGCCAATGGACAGGCCGAAGCGGCTAACAAAGTCATATTGGCTGGACTAAAACAGAGATTACAAAATGCAAAGGGAGCCTGGGCAGAAGAGCTGCCACAGGTCCTATGGGCATATCGAACAACTCCACATTCAACCACGAAGGAATCCCCCTTCCGATTAGCATACGGAACAGAAGCAATGATTCCGGTAGAAATCGAGGAAGGATCGCCAAGAGTAGTTCACTACAATGAAGGAGCGAACTTCCAACTCCAGAGAGAAGAGCTCGACTTGTTACCCGAAACCCAAGAAAGAGCTCGGATCAGGGAAGAAGCTCTAAAACGTCGAATGGCTTCCAGATATAATCAAAAGGTGGTGCCGAGAAGTTTTATAGAAAATGATCTCATCCTAATTCGAAATGATATCGGAACAACTTGACCAGGAGAGGGAAAGCTGGCAGCAAACTGGAAAGGACCCTACCGAGTTATAGAAGTGCTTGGAAAGGGCTACTACAGACTGTCCGAACTCGATGGACGAGAGCTTCCCAGGTCATGGCATGCCTGCAACCTTAGAAGGTACTACAGTTAGAAAAAAGTATATAAAAGATCTCATCATTGGATGCACTCTTTTTCCTGAAAAGGTTTTTTAATGAGGCACCAAG
>NC_029793.2:15421663-15435413 GCF_000816755.2 Arachis ipaensis | reverse complement strand
TGGACGGGAGCTTCCCAGGTCATGGCACGCCTGCAACCTCAGAAGGTACTACAGTTAGAAAAAAGTATATAAAAGATCTCATCATTGGATGTACTCTTTTTCTTGAAAAGGTTTTTTAATGAGGTACCAAGTTGAGACTCAGACGATCCCATATGTATATATTTCTACCTTTTCTTTTAAATAAAATATTTTTGAGATATTCTACAAAGATTTCAAGACGCATTAATCTGAAGTATTCATCGTCCGATTATAAAGCGACAGATCGACATAAAGTGAAAAACAATTTCACTATACGATCACGATAAAGACAAACCGTCCGATAAAGGTGAAAACGCGATTCACCCAAAGGACGATCTAGAGATGACAACCACTTTCTACAAATCGGCAAAGATGAACACAGAATAATGTAAGAAGTTATCAAAAGTAATCTTAAAAAGAACCTGACGAGGTCTTATGGATCGCTAAAATAATAACTTTAAGACTGACCGACGTTGCCAAGTCGGACCAAGTCAACCCAAGTTATAAGTAAACCCTGGAAAGAGGTCTGGCCAACCCTATTAAAGAGGATTACTTTAACTTAGAAGGGCTCGATACGACAAAATCAGCCCAAAACTAAAAGTTATCAAAGTAGTCCCTGAAAGAGATCTGACAAAGATCCAAGAAAGAGGACTACAAATAACTTAAAGGAGACCGATATAACCAAGTCAGACTCCTACTACCACTAAAAGTTATCAAAGTAGTCCCTGAAAGAGATCTGACAAAGATCCAAGAAAGAGGACTACAAATAACTTAAAGGAGACCGATATAACCAAGTCGGACTCCTACCACCACTAAAAGTTATCAAAGTAGTCCCTGAAAGAGATCTGACAAAGATCCAAGAAAGAGGACTACAAATAACTTAAAGGAGACCGATATAACCAAGTCGGACTCCTACCACCACTAAAAGTTAGCAACGTAGTCCCTGAAAGAGATCTGACAAAAATCCAAGAAAGAGGACTACAAATAACTTAAAGGAGACCGATATCATCCACAAGGTCAAAAAGCCTTGGAGGCAACCAAAACCTACCGCAAAGAAGCTAAAGCATGCTACCATTTATTTTTTATAAAAAACAAAAGTTGCTAAGGCGAGCAACAGGAAAGTGTCAGCAAAACGTAAAGAGTTTAACAAAGCCCACAAGCCGGGCCAACCACATGTCCAGAATAAATATAAAAAGCTAAGAGTCAGAAGATTTTTTAGCAGCATCAGGCCGAGGAGACGGAGGCCGAGTCTGGAGAGGAACGGCATCTACCGTACCATCATCCCGATTCAGAATCTGGCAGTCGGGATCAGAAACAGGAGGACCAACCTCGGCAGGGACAGCAGGAGTCGACACCTTGGTAGAAGCTACAGGGAGAGGATCGACATCATCCTCATCCTCGTCATCAGGGACAATCTTGCCATCCCTGACAACGTTCTCCAAGCTGAAGAGGCTCAGGTCAGCCTCGGGAGCAATAACCCGAACTTGTGCCTTCAGGTTTTCATAGGCAGCAGCAACACTGCCAACAAGGTGACCTTGAAGTTTGGAGAAATTCTCCCGGGCATTCTCCAATTCTTCTCTTAGGCGCAACACCTCCCGGTAAGATGTCAAATAACTATCCTTATGCCGCATAGCCGTGTCCTCGGCCAGTTTCAGAGAGCCAGCCAAGGAAGTAGAAATAGCCTTCTCATTTTCTAAATCTTTCTCCAACCTGGCCACCCTTACTTCAAGCTCCCCTTTCAAATCCTTCATCCGATCAAACTCCTGTTTGGTCTCCTCCATAAAAGCTTTAGTGGCATGAAGAGGGAGACTTTGAGCAGTCCGATATAGGGCCGCCCCCATATGCGCCAACTTGATACCAATACGAGTGATGTAATCAAAATGATGAAGAATCGACGCGTCGTCCATAGGAAGAACACCATAAGGACCGACTTGTTGATCTACAAACTCAACTGCATCAAAGTCAGGAGCGTCAAGATTGAAAAGTTCAGCTGTCCTTTGCTTCTTACTAGGAGGGGGACCAGGAGCCGCAACGGAAGATTGTGGAGGATCAACCTGACGGACCCGAGGGGTAGGAATTGCTCTCCTCGGCCCAGGAGAACTCGGTATAGGAGGTTTAACCAGAGGCTGAGAAGATCCCTCTCCAGCCGCTTTGGCCGAGAGGTTTAGTGCTGCGGTCTCCTTCTTCGCCTTCTTATAGGCTCTCATAGAATCATTATTCTTCGACATCTCTGAAAAAAACAAAAAACAAAAGACAAGTTACAACACAGGAGAAACAAAGCCCGGGAGCAAGTATAAAAATAAATCAGGCAATACCCAAAGCAGCCCGAACCAACGATGGATCACTCAAAAATCTCTTCGTGTCCAGATGGGGTGGCCTCCCCCACAAATCTTCAAGAACGACCACAAAGGCCCGCTCAACCTCACTAAGCATTTCCCACGTGTAACGTGGCACTCTTACATTCTTTTGCCACTCCAGAGGAAAAGCAGGTTCATCATTTTCATCAAGAAAAAAGGGGCAAACCCCCTCAATGGCACGGACTCGGAAGAAGTAGTTCTTAAAATCTATAAACGACTCATCATACATAGCAAAGACTTTATGCCCCTGGGCCGACCTAAAAGAAACCCAGGAAGCCTTCTTTTTAGAGGAACCCCCAGGTTTGGCCGAGACAAAAAGATAAAGGAAAAGAGTCTCGGAAGGTGTTATATCCAACTCCTGACAAAGAAGCTGAAATATTTTGATAAAACCCCAAGAGTTTGGATGCAGCTGAGATGGGGCAATGTTGCAAGACCACAACAAATCAGTTTCAAAAGCGGTAAAAGGGAAAGTAACGTTCAATTGACTAAAAAAGTATTCATAAGCATAGAAAGAGGGGCGCTCCCCCTCAACGGAAGTCGGAAAACAGACTCTCTCATCAGAATCAGGAGCAACAAGCTCATAATCACCCTCGCAGGAACCGTTAGCACAAATCCTATGGCGCTTCCTCAGCTCTGTGCAAAATTCAGCATCCACAATAGAAACACACAACAAGACAAGGGAGTCCAGCCAATCGGACATCCCCTCGGGAATTCTGGAAGACATCTCTACAATGTTATTGCGAGAAGACATGAGGCCAACTAATCCTACAAGTAAGAAAAAAGATGGGATTACTAAAAACATCTTGGACAAGGGAGAAAACAACTCAAAAACGATACAGACGAACACGCAGAAAAAGGAAAACCCCAAGACCCAAACCAAAGTCCTGGGGCATCCTTCGGAGGCAATAATCAGGCAAGGTTTTCAGGAAAAATCTACAGCTCGCATCCTAGCATCTCTCAGAAAGCATTCAAACAGCAAACATTTTTTTGTCACAATAAAACACAGAAATTGCAGTTCACCAAGCAAAAGGCATTTCCGAAATCAAAGCACACCAAGAAAAAATCATCAAAGGTGCAAACTTTTTAGAATCGGACGAAAAGAAATCTCCAAACAAAACAGGGAACAGACACAGATTTTCTATCGGTACCAGACAGGAAACGACCAGAAGCAACAAAATCCTAGAAAGCCTCGACGAAAATATCAAGAGAAAGCATAAAAAGAAGTCAGGAAAAACACAAGTGACAAGAAAATACAAGACCACAAAAAGATTCAAACTTTCAAACATGCAAAATCAAAACCGAAGACGAAGCCATAAAAGAAGCAAGAAAGCTAGTACCAACCTGGAAAAAGCAGCAAATTGAGGATGAAAGATGAAATCCGGAATCGCCTCCTCACAAGCAGAAAGTACAAACAGAAGCAGTATCGCAGAAAGAAACGCAAAACTCCAGGAGAAAACAGAAGCTTCAGACGCCGCAACGCAAGAAAAATTGAAGTAGGGATAAAAAGCAGAGAACGAAGGAATAAGTGCGAAGAAGTTACGAAAAGGGCGAGGGAGAGAAACCGTCTCTGGGTTTTTCAAAAATCAAAATAAAGAACCAAAAAGGAAACGGGGCAATTAATGTTAAAATTAAATGAAAACATTAAACCCACGCACGTTTCCAAAGCGCTGAAATAAAAGGGCGCGCTTTTAGAGGAAAACGTTCTACATTCAAAAAAGCTGCTGCAAGGGAATCGACAAAATGCTTGAGTTCGGCTTCACTAAAGAAGGATCAAAATCGAGAACTCGACCTCAAAAAGAAGACCGAGCTCAAGCAGGGGCACTGTTCATACCCAGGGTCAAGCTGTCCGAACCGGGATGTTCAGTAGCGAAGCAACCGACCTGTACGGGTCAAGTGGACCGACTTCTTTACGAAGAACTCGGCCAAATTGACAGCAAAGCCCAATAAAAGGGCCCAAATAGAGGAACACGACCCAGAGTCTAAAGGCAATCCCAGCCTACAGAGATAAAGGCGGTTCCCTTGAAGATAAGTTGACTTCACTCAAGATAAGATAAGATAAGATAGGATAACTGACTTATCTTATCTGAAAGGTCAGCCCACGCTACTATAAATACACTGGAGCACCCAGGTATAACTCATACTCTGATTCTACATAAAAACCTGCTTAATACCCGTGCTAACTTAAGCATCGGAGTCTCTTGCAGGTACCCCCCACCCTCCAGTGGCCAAGGATCAGAAGTGTAGCCAATCCAACAAGTTGGACACAACAGCTCCGGCCGCCACCCGCCAGCCGGACACGTCATCTCCGACCAGAACAGAAGATCTCGACCGAGATCAACCTACAGTTTCAGGTAACCCTCGGAATAGGTACCAAGGTAGATAAAGACCGACATGATATTAAAGGCATGAAGTTATAATAAGAACAAGCTCAAAGAGGCTACCTAAGTCAGCCCCAAGAACTTGGAAGCTGTTTTTTGTTTTTCAAAAAATAAGTCGCTAAACAATCAACTAAAAGAGTGTCAACAGTCATCAAAATACCATTTACAAAAATATAAAGTTCAAAAGCCCGCAGACAGGGCCATACGCAAATATACCAAGAATAACTAAAGAGGATCCAGAGGTTTCCCAGAAGCTGCATCAACACGGGGCGAAGGAGGACAAGTCTGGAAGGGCACAACATCCACTATCCCATCCTCCCGGTTCAAGATTTGACAGTCAGGTTCTGACTCAATTCCGGCTGAAGGAGCTGAAGGAGTCGGCACGACAGAAGCCTTGGCAGCAGGCGCAGGAGGAGGTTCAACATCATCATCATCAGGGTCGTCAGGGATAATCTTACCGTCCCTCACAACATTGTCAAGACTAAAGAGAGTAAGGTCGAGCTCGGGCGCCAGAACCCGAACCTGCTCCCTTAAGTTCTCATAAGCAGCAGTCACGCTGCCCACAAGGTGACCCTGGAGCTCGGTATAATCATCCCGGGTAGTCTCCAAATCACTCCTGAGATGCACCACTTCTCTATAGGCCGAAACATAGCTATCCTTGTGCCTCAACGCTGTGTCTTCAGCCAACTTCATAGAAGCCGCCAAGGCCACAGAACTAGCCTTTTCACCCTCTAATTCTTTCTTCACCTTTGCCAACTTTACCTCCAGCTCCTCCTTCAAACCCCTTATTCTATCAAACTCTGACTTAGCCTCCATCATGAAAGATTTTGTAGCATGAACCGGGATACCCTGAGCAGTTCGAAAAAGAGCCGCACCCATATGAGCCATCTTCACACTACTTCTGGTTATGAACTCTAGGTGATGAAGAATGGACACATCATCCATTGGAAGACCTTCATAGGGGGCAATTTGCTGGTCGACAAACTCGACGGCATCAAAATCAGGGGCATCAAGGTTGAAGGGCTCAGATGTTTTTTGCTTTTTCGGAGGAGGAGCGCCAGAAGCAGTAGCTGAAGTTTGTGGAGGGTCAGCCAGACAAACCCGGGGAGTGGGGATCACCCTCTTCGGCCCAGGTGAACTCGGCACGGGTGGCTTCACCTGAACCTGAGAAGATCCCTCTCCTGCCACCTTGGCCGACATGTTTTTAGCAGGAGCAGCCTTCCTTGCCTTCTTGAAGGCCTTCATGGAGTCATTATTTTTAGACATCTCTGAAAAACAGAATCAACCACAATAATAGGTTACAATCACAAAAAGAGGAAGTAAAGCTAAAAACAAGGATAAAAACAAGTCAGACAGTACCCAACGCAGTTCGGACCAGGGACGGGTCCCCCAGAGACTTTTTGGTATCAAGGTGGGGAGGTTCCCCCCATATATCTTCAAGAACAATTACAAAAGCCCGCTCGACCTCGTCAAGCATCTCCCAAGTATAATGAGACACTATCACATTCTTTTGCCATTCTAGAGGAAAAGTAGGCTCATCATTCTCATCATGGAAAAAGGGGTGGGCCCCCTCATCAACAGCTCGAACTTTAAAGAAATAGTTCTTAAAGTCCTTAAAGGACTCATCATACATAGCAAAAACTTTATGTCCCTGGGCAGATCTAAAAGAAACCCAAGAAGCTTTCTTTTTGGAAGAAGCCCCGGGCTTGGCCGAAACAAAAAGATAGAGGAAAAGGGTCTGAGAAGGTGTGACACCTAACTCTTGACAAAGCAGCTGAAAGATCTTGACAAAACCCCAGGAATTCGGATGAAGTTGGGACGGGGCAACGTTACACGATCACAACAAGTCGGTCTCAAAAGCAGTAAAGGGAAAGGTAATGTTCAACTGGCTGAAGAAATATTCATAGGCATAGAAGAAGGGACGCTCCCCCTCGACCGAGGTTGGAAAACAAACCCTCTCGTCAGAGTCAGGCGCTACAAGCTCATAATCCCTCTCCTGGGCACCACTACCACAAACCCTATGATGTTTTTTCAGCTCTACACAAAACTCAGCATCCACCACAGAAACACACATTAAGACAAGGGAGTCCAGCCAATCGGACATCCCCTCAGGAACTTTAGAAGACATATCTACAATATTTTGGCGAGAAGACATGGCCAACTAGTCCTACAACCAAAGAAAAGATGAATTACTAAAATTACTCAAGAACAGACAAATAACTCGGACGGAAAAATAAAAACAGCAGATTGCAGACTCAGCAATAAAAAGGAAAGCCCCAGGACACAACCCAAAGGACCAGGGGCATCCTTTGGAGGCAATAACAGAGTGAAGAACCCACACCCTCTCCCAACAAAAGAAAGCAACCCTTTTTCTTTTGGCATTGAAGTTTTTTAACAAAAGTCATCAAAGGAAAAAAGCAGCTCAAACAAAGGACAAAAAACGGACATCAAAGATGCAACCTTTTTCTTGAAGAATTAAAAGCCGAAGCCATTATCCCAAAAAAGCAACAGCAAGGACAGTAAAATGGGCAAAGCTCTAGGAAAACCCTAATGATCAGGTGGAATACCAGAAACATGCATCATAGCAACCAAACGTAACAAAATCCAAAAAATACATCACAGTGACGAACAAACACAAAGACCACAAAAAGGTTCAAACTTTCCAACATACATTCAGAATCAAAGTTTTACCAGAAAAAGGATGAGAACAAGAAAGTAAGAAAAAACCAACCTGAAAAAAACAGAAAGCCTCGAGAGAAAGTTGAAGAGAGGAGAAGAATCTGGAATCGCTCTTCCACAGCCAGAAGGAAACAATAACCAAGCAATGTCGCAAGGAAAGAGGCGAAAGCTACAAACTCCAGGCGAAAATAGAAAGAAAGAAAGAACAGGGAGGTTACAGAGAAGAGAAACCATTTTTCTGAAATGTGAAATTCAAAATAAAGAGGCTAAGAGAAACGGGACATTTAAAACCAATTAATGAGGGTATTAAACCCTCGCACGTTCCCAAGAACAGAGCGCTAATACAAAAGCGCGCACTTTTAGAAGAAAACGTTCCACATTCAAAAAAGAAAATTCTACAAAGAAAGAAGTCGACAAATACTCGAGTTCGGCTTCACCCGAGAAGGATCGAAGTCCTAAGACTAAGACTCGATCTCAAAAAGAAAGACCGACCTCGAGCAGAGGCACTGTTCATACCCTGGGTCGAGCTGTCCGACCCGGGATGTTTAGCGACAAGGCGACCGACCTCTTTAGGTCCAACTATCCGACCTCTTCTCAAAGAGATCGGCCAAATTGCCAGGAAAGCCTAGTAAAGGGCCCAAATAGAGGAACACGACCCATATCCAAAGGCAGTCCAAGCCTATAGAGATAAAGGCGGTTCCCTTAAAGATAAGCTGACCTCACCCAAAGATAAGATAAGATAAGATAACTAACTTATCTTACCTAAGAAGGTTAGCCCACAACCATTATAAATACACTGGAGCACCCAAGTATAACTCATACTCTGATTCTACTAAAAACCTGCTTAATACCCTTGCTAACTTAAGCATCGGAGTCCCTTGCAGGTACCCCCACCCTCCGGTGACGAAGGATCAGCAGCATAGAGAGTCCACAAGTCGGATACAACAGCTCCGACCGCCACTCACCAGCTGGACACGTCAGCACCGACCAGTACAGAAGATCTCGTCTGAGATCGACCTCCAGTTTCAGGTAACCCTCGGAACAAGGTCCCTTTGATGTATTTTAAGATCCTCTTAACAACATTCCAATGCTCTTTATCTGGATCTTCCATAAATCGACTTACCACTGCAACTGCTTGAGCAATATCTGGCCTTGTACAGATCATGGCATACATAAGGCTTTCCACTGCTGATGCATACGGAACTCGAGACATTTTCATCCTCTCTGCTTCACTACTAGGGCACATACTTGAGGATAGTTTAAAATTCATAGAAAGTGGGGTTGAAATTGGCTTACATTCTTGCATGTTGAAGCGTTGCAAGATCTTCTTCAAATAATTCTTTTGCAATAGCCAAATCTTCCTATCCTTTTTGTCTCGGTGAATTTGCATCCCTAATATCTTGTTTGCTGGTCCCAAGTCTTTCATATCAAACTCCCTAGCCAACTATGCCTTCAATTCTTGGATTTGATTTTTGTTGGGACCTACCACCAACATGTCATCTACATACAACAGAAGAATGATGAAATCATTATCACCAGACCTCTTGTAATAGGTACAATGATCTGAACTAAGTCTGTTGTATCCAAGGCTAATAATGAAAGAATCAAATCTCTTGTACCAACACCTTGGCGCTTGCTTTAGACCGTACAGAGATTTAGTTAACCTGCAAACCAAGTTTTCTTTTTCTTGTTCTTCAAAACCTTCTGGTTGGAGCATATATATCTCTTCTTTAAGTTCTCAGTGAAGAAAAGTAGTCTATACATCTAATTGCTCTAAATGTAAATCAAATACAGCACACATAGCCAAAACTACTCTAATAGTAGTTAGTCTCACCACTGGAGAAAATATTTCATTGAAGTCAACACCTTTTTTCTGAGCATATTCCTTGACAACCAATCTTGCATGATATCGTTCCACTTGATCATTACTATCTCGTTTGATCTTGTATACCCGTTTGTTACCAATGGCTTTCCGACCTACTGGAAGTTCAACAAGTTTCCAAGTATGGTTTCTATGTAATGCCTCAATTTTTTCTTGCATTGCTGTCATCCACATAGAAGCATCTGGATTTTGCGAATAGCCTCCATAAAATTTGTTGGCTCTCCATCTTCTGTCAAAAGACAATATGCATCATGGTTTGTCAAAACATAGTTTGAGTGCCATGATGGTGTTCTTCTTTGTCGAGTGGATCGACGAACTTCTATATCATTGGCCTCTACTTCTTGTTCTTCGTGCTGTGGTTCTGCTTCAGAAAGATCACCTTCTCTGCATTTTTCATCTATTTGAACAGTGGTTATCTCTTTAACAGTGATGTCATTTTCTTGTTCTTTTTGCAATTCATCTTCTGTAAATATCACATCTCTTTTGACAACTACCTTGTGGGCAGTGGGATCCCACAGGCGATACCCCTTAACTCCGTTAGCATAACCCAAGAATATACATTTTCTAGACTTTGGGTCCAACTTTGTTCTTTCCTGGGAATTGTATGTCACGTACACAGGACAACCAAATATATGTAAAGAAGAATAATTAGGTGGCTTACCTTGCCACATCTCCATTGGTGTTTTCAACCCAATTGCAGTTGATGGTGACCGATTTACACACAACAGGCGGTTTTAACAGCTTCTGCCCAAAAAGACTTGGCTAAACCTGTAGTTTGCAACATAGCTCGTGCTCTTTCTAGGAGAGTCCTATTCATTCACTCTTCTACACCATTTTGCTGAAGCGTATATGCAACTGTGAATTGCCGTTGAATACCTGCTTGCTTGCAAAATGTTAGAAAATCACCATCGACATATTCTCCTCCATTATTTGTCCTTAAACACTTTATCTTCTTTCCAGATTCAAGTTCTAACTTTTCTTTGAACTCTTTGAACATTGCAAACACGTCTGACTTCTTCTTGATCGGGTACACCCATAGCCTCCTAGAGTAATCATCAATAAACGATACAAGATATTTTGCTTCTCCTAGGGACATCTCTGGTGACTCCCATACATCAGAGTGAATCAACTCCAACATGTGCTTGCTTTGAGCAGTTGATCTACCAAACATCAATCTATGTTGCTTGCTTGTAACACAGTGCTTACAAAACGGTAAGTACCGATTTGAGACCAGAAATGAGATTACGTTCTACAAGAATCTTCAAGCCTCGTTCTGACATGTGGCCTAGTTTGCAATGCCATGTCATCGTCATTTCTTCTTGGCTTGATGAAGCAACTGATGCCTCTGCCTCTTGTAAAGTATCTCCCACAAGTATGTATAGATTTGCTGCAATCTTTTCTGTTTTATTACCACAAGAGCTCCTTTAACAACTTTCAAGATCCCACCTTCGATATGGGTCTTGCAACCAAGTTTATCCAATTGTCCAATCGACAACGAATTCTTCTTCAAGCCTTTTATGTGTCTTACCCCTTGAAGTGAACGAATAGAACCATCAAATATTTTTATTTTGACAGTACCTATTCCAATAATTTCTAAGGCATGATCGTTTTCCATAAACACCGATCCTTTCAAGATAGGTTCATATGTACAAAACCAATCACGATGAGGAGTCATGTACCATGTTGCTCCTGAATCAACAATCCAAACATCAGTGAGCTGCTTGCTGCCTTTAGAACCAATTGTTGCTTCGCCATACAGCATTTCTCCATCATTAGAGGTGCTCGCAATACATCCTTGAGAAATTGATTCTTCTGGAACCTTCTCTATACTCTTCTTATTCCAACAATCTTTCTTGAAGTGCCCTCTCTTACCACAATTGTAGCATTTGACCTGCTTCTTACTTTGTGACTTTAGTCTACTTTGACTCCCACTGGAACCATGCTCCATTGATCTTCCTCTTGTCATCAACAAAGCATCTGCTTATTTTGAGTTCTCTAATCTATCTTCCTTATTCTTGCGCCTAGATTCTTCTTCAAGAACCGCATCAGCCATGTCATCAAAAGAAAGATAATCAATCAAAATATTATTAGTTAAGTTAATGATAAGCTGATCATATGAATCTGGTAGACTTTGAAGTAAGAACTCTGTACGTTCGTTTTCTGCTATGGTATATTCCAACGATGAGAATTGGAAAAATAGCGTATTTAGATTGTTGATGTGATCCGTTGCCGATGTGGATTCACTCATTCGAAGAGTATAAAGTCTTCTCTTCAAGAATATCTTGTTGTGAAGTGACTTGACTTCATATAATTTGGTGAGAGCATCCCAAATTTTCTTTCCTGTCTTTTTCTCTACTACACTTGATAAAACTGAGTCAGTTAGTGCCAAGTGTAAGTTTGCAACAGCATTGTTATCCATTTCCTTCCATTTTTCATCTGTAATTTCAATGGGTCTACCTTCAATTGCTGCCACATAATTGTCTTTTCTTATAATGACTTTTATCTTCAATTTCCATATGAAAAAATTACTCCCACTGAATTTTGGAATTTCATACTTTGCTTCCATTTTTTTAGACGGTAACTCGCAGCGGAAAAAAAATATTAATCAGTAACCTTTGGCTCTGATACCACTATTAGGTACCAGACAAATGACACAGCAAAATATAGAGATGAAAAAAATTAGAAATTTGTATAAAATATAAAAACAATTGAATAACTTCTTTGAGAATTTACAACTTCTTTCTATCACAAGGAGACTACAATAACACTCTCTCTTGACAAAAGAAGAACACACTTCTCTCTATCATATATAGGAGAAAACTACTCAAAGAAATATTATGTTATTGAGTGAATACCCCACCCGACCCCTCACAATTATCTCGAAAGGACAACGAGGCCTCTAAGAAAAGAAAAACATCCAACCCGGTCCTTGATCTTTTTTTTTTGGACTGATTAGCCCCTGTGCCAAAAAAAAACAACATTCACTTTTTTTGGCACAGGGACTAATCAGTCCCATAAAAGTAAAGCTCAGAGGCCGGGTTGGGTTTTTTTTTTTTTTTTGTCAATGGCCTCGTTGTCTTTTGAGGTAATTGTCAGGGACTATTTTGGATTTTTCTTTATGTTATTCTATTTGGATGACTTGATTGAAATGAATTAAAGAAAAGGTCAATTTATAAGTAAGTCTCTTCAATATGAACCATTCGTCAATTAAAGATATATAATTCTTCTCTTTTTCAACCATTAAAATCCTAAAATTATAAATTAAAATTATTTATTACCTTTCATTTTATTTAGTTATTATTTATTTATTTATTTATTAAAATTAGCTTTACTAATTTTCACATTTATGTTCTTACTTTTTATCTCAATCCATTATTAAAATGAAGAGACACGCAAACTTAATTAAAATAATAAACTATTCCATAAAACAATACTTTTCTACCATGAAAAGTTCTTGTTAATTTATATTATTAATGAGTAACTCAATGTATAAGGAGAGGACATGAACTAAGCAAAGAATATCCTAGTTCTAGAATCATATAACATATATATAATAATATTAGGTAATATAAAATATATATGGTCCATTGTAAACTTATGATTGCAAGACTGAAAAAAGAAGAGAGACAACTTATGGCTAAGAATAATGTTGTACTTGCAATTGCAATGTTAATTGTTGGAGCAATTATTATTTGTTCTACCATTACTAAATTTCATGATGAAACCACTTCTAAAGAATTTTGGACTACTACATCTTATAACGTTGTATCTAACCTAGACGGCTGTATCAGGAAATGTAAGGCAGACATTAAACGTAAAACAATAAAGAGGACAGAATGTGTTAAGGAATGTGTTGGTGTGGAATGTCGAAGACGTCATCCGAACAATAACAAAAAGAGGAGTGCATGTTTTGATTATCTTTTTGAACTATTTAGTAATTAATTGTACTCTCTCTCTCTCCCCCTTCAACCACCACTGTCATTCTCTCACCACCGTCCACACCTTTACCGTCACCTCTTTCTCCCTTCTCCGGCATACCTCTTTTTCCTAGTTGTACTTTCTGTTTTTTCTTTCAGAAATTTATAATAACTCCTTTGTAGTTTGTTCTCTCCTCTTTGTAGTGTATTAGTTTTTTTATGATGTTTTGAAAATGCTATTACAAGTATGAGATAAAGATACAATACAAAAAAATTTCGTCCATAAAAATATTTTCAAATTCAGAAAACTATTAATCTATTCAAATTGAAAATGCTATTACAGTACTTTTTGTGTAATTTTAAAAATCTCCCTTCTCTCTTTTTCCTAGTTGTACTTTCTGTTTTTTCTTTCAGAAATTTATAATAACTCCTTTGTAGTTTGTTCTCTCCTCTTTGTAGTGTATTAGTTTTTTTATGATGTTTTGAAAATGCTATTACAAGTATGAGAAGTATGAGATA